>NW_011409394.1:0-523 GCF_000754665.1 Bison bison bison | reverse complement strand
AGCTTTTATTGTACTTCTCTGACTTGCATATTAAATGTTGGGTCTTATATTCAGCAGACTTGGCTATGTCAGGTATAAGGAATATGTGATTTTTTAGGTCAGCCATAGAATTTGATTTAAATAGAGTTTAAAATCCCATACTCATCATCTTTTGTAAGGCTCTCTTGTGCAATAAGAAACATCATCCTTCCTCAGAGATTTAAAGTGACCATTACCACCACTTTACAACTGTAAAGTGCAAAAGCCATTTGATCTGTCAGAGTCCTTACTTAGGCACTGTCACAAGCAACAGCTTGTGATTTAACTTGCTATGATGACTCTGAATACTGTGGATTTCTAGAATCTTATTTCACATTGACATGGAAACTAGCCTGCATTCAGAAACCTTGCCAACCAACACAAGGATCTTCTCAGTTAAGATTTATACCAGAATAGAGCTACCAAACGCGGTATTTCAAAAGAGAGCATGGCAACCCACTCTAGTATTCTTCCCTGGAGAATCCCATTGACAAAGGAGCCTGGA
>NW_011409393.1:0-727 GCF_000754665.1 Bison bison bison | reverse complement strand
TCCAAAAGGCAGGCAGGATATATCACTTTTTGAAAGAATTGGTTTTTACCACCTGAGGCCCAGGAATGGGGTTGTATGAGGACTATTCCCCTAAATGGCAGAGTGGGCACTGCCAAAATGCCTTTACATGTGGGTTGGGCAGCAGGGAGGGGCCGATGCTTCCCCAAGATGCTGGTGAGAAGGATGGTTTCTTTAAGCCTGAGTTATCTGGGGATCTCAGCAACCCTAGAGGGAAAAACCACACAGTGCCTCCTTTCTAAGAATCCAGAATGGTAGAGGGAGTAGGGCAGTGTGCTCAGCTCTAGAAAACTTGGATTGAAGTGACATTTCTGGAGAGAGGCTACATGCGGTGGAATCCCAGTTCTGCCATTTCATAAATGTGTGATCTTGGGCAACTCACTTGATTTCCCTGAGCCTTGGTTTTCTCATCTGAAAAGTGGGTAATGATTCATGAATTCAAAAAGTTTGTACTAAGCACTGAGCAAGTACTGTTCTAGATATGAGGGGTATGGTGGTAAATGAGATAGATGAGGTCTTAGGGGCTGATGATAACTCTGAGGACCAATGCGACAGTGAAGGAAACAGATGGCTAGTAAAGAAGATGTGGCACATGTATACAGCCGAGCATATATACTCAGCCATAAAAAGGAACAAAGTTGTGTCATTTGCAGAGATGTGGATAGACCTAGAGCCTGTCATACAGAGTGAAGTCAGAAAGAGAAAAACT
>NW_011409392.1:0-540 GCF_000754665.1 Bison bison bison | reverse complement strand
TTGAAGGAGAGTGACTTGAGACAGAAACTAGTTCCTTTCTTTCTTATGACCACATCCATCATCTGAAATAATAATGGGACGGTTATTGTGTATTAAAGCTGTTCAACTGTTGAGCCAGCAAGAAGTGTCACCCTCGCCTGGCCAAGTTCCAGCTCTAAGGATGTCTGTACTTGACTACAGCTTTATGTGACTAATAGGAACCATCAGTCTGTTCAAATTATGAGGTGCTGGAAAGAGAAAACAAGTCTTCCCTTTTGTAAATTTTTATATGGGTTCTGAAAACTGAGAGTGAAGAAAAGAAGCATTACTTACATTCAAGTCCCTGAAGTATTCATTATAGTCAAGGGCATATCCCAC
This sequence comes from Bison bison bison, assembly GCF_000754665.1. NCBI lineage: Eukaryota > Metazoa > Chordata > Mammalia > Artiodactyla > Bovidae > Bison > Bison bison. The sequence goes on along the minus strand of NW_011409392.1, from coordinate 183 downwards.
AACAAACTTGTCTGGAATTTCAAATCCAACAACTAAAAAGAACCATAATTCATCATTCAGATACAGAAAACATCACTTTCAAATCTAATATGTGTAAACATTCTCTAAAGTAACTCTAAACCATTTCATATAAAACTTGTTTGGGTTAAAGATGGTTAAATGATTGACGAAAAGTAATTCACT
>NW_011409391.1:0-502 GCF_000754665.1 Bison bison bison | reverse complement strand
GCTCTTACTAGTGTAGCCACTCAAGTAACCACAACCCCAATCAGGATGAAGGATGCTTTTATTCCCCCCCCTCCTCCGTCAAAATGTCCTCCTGCCTCTTTTCAGTCATTCCTCCATAGGCAATCACTGTTTTGATTTTAAACCCCGTAGATTCATTTTGCCTGCTTTACAACTTCATTTAAATGGAATTATACATGTGTTCTGTGTGTCTGGATTATTTCACTTAGAATAATATTTTTGAGACTCATCCATGTCATTGCCCAAATCAATGTCTTTTCAGTGCTGAGTATCCTTCCATTGAATGAAAAGTCCTGACGTTGTCTTAATTTCCAAACTCACCCAGACTTGGGACAAGGGCCCATTATTGTTTGACTTTTACTGCAGGAGAAGAAAACTTCTTCCCACCTTTCAGGACAAACAGACATTGGGCACAAGAGACTCACCTTCCTCCACCAAGAGGAGGATAACAGAACAGAACACCAACTAGGCGTCTGGTCCTTTC
>NW_011409390.1:0-753 GCF_000754665.1 Bison bison bison | reverse complement strand
TGAGCCCCACATTTCACATGATGTACTCTGCATATAATTTAAATAAACAGGGTGACAATAAACAGCCTTCTCATAGTAATTTCTCAATTAGAAACCAGTCTGTTATGCCATGTTAGGTTTGAACCTTTGTGTCTTGACCCACATACAGGTTTCTCAGGAGACAGGTAAGATGGTCTGGTATTTCCATCTCTTTAAGAATTTTCCACAGTTTGTTATGACCCACACAGTCAAAGGCTTTAGCACAGTCAGTGCAACAGAGGTAGATATTTTTTTAGTAATTCCCTTGCTTTCTGTGTGATCCAGAAAATGTTGGAAATTTGATCTCTGGTTCCTCTGCCTTTTCTAAACCCAGTTTGTACCCCTGGAAGCTCTCGGTTAACATAATGCTGAAGCCTAACTTGGAGGATTTTCAGCTTTGTCTTACTACTATAGGAAATAAGTGCAATTGTCCTGTGGTTTGAACATTCTTTAGTACTGCCCTTTTTAAGAATTGGGATGAGAACTGATCTTTTCCATTGTGTGCAGCACTTTAATAGCATCATCTTTTAGGATTTTAAATAGCTCTGCTGGATTCTATCACCTCCACTAGATTTATTGGTAGGAACACTTTCTAAGGCCCACTTAACTTCACACTCCAGAATGTCTGGCTCTGAGTGAGAGATTATGGTTATCCAGGTCACTAAGATAACCATCATGGTTATCCAGGTCATTAAGATCTTTTTTGTAGAGTTCTTCTGTGTATTCTTGCCATCT
>NW_011409389.1:0-507 GCF_000754665.1 Bison bison bison | reverse complement strand
TCAGTCTCACCATGAGAAGCTGGAGGAGGGCATGGCAGCCCACTCCAGCATTCTTGCCTGGAGAATCTCACGGACAGAGGAGCCTGGTGGCCACAGTCAAAAAAAGTTTGTTACAACTGAGCGAATAATACACACACACACACACACACACACCCATGAGAAAGCATCAGACAAGTTCCAATTAAGGGACGATCTACAAAACACCTGACCAAAACCTCAAGACTCTCAAGGTCACCCAAAATTTTCTGTCTGAGCAAGTGTCACAGACCAGTGCCCTCTACCAAGACATGATGGCTAAATATGGTATATTAGATGGAATCCTGTAATGATAAAAAAGACATGAGATAAAAACAAAGGCAGTCTGAATAAAGAAGGGGCTTGATAATAATGCATCAACATTGGTTATTAGTGGTAACAAATATAGCATACTCATATTGTTCTGTATTTGGCTTCTGTGGTGGCTGAGCAGTAAAGAACCTGCCTGCCAATGCAGGAGACGCAGGTTGG
>NW_011409388.1:0-533 GCF_000754665.1 Bison bison bison | reverse complement strand
TCGGTGGTGAGGTTTGGACACTGGGGTGGGGATCAGGAATGGAGACCCAGATAGATGTGTGCCATCTGGCTTCAAGACATCCCAAGAGGTTCCCCAACAGCCTTTCACTTGTGCTGAGTGTGCCTGAGGAGCTGTGTGCGATCCTGTTAACGTGAGCTTATAATTTCCATGGGGTCATGATCCAAGGAATGGCTAAAGAGACTTCAGACGTGGGGATGGAAAAGGGGTCCTCTGTGTAGTCAGGTTCCTCCACCTCAAGCAACCCACATGGATGCAAAATCAAAGTCAGAGGAAAGTGCTTGCTATGCTACATTTTTTTAAAAGACTTATTTACTTATTTGGCTACACAGGTCTCAGCCGCAGCCTGCAGGATCTTCATGGTGGCATGTGGGATCTTTAGCTGCAGGGTGTGGGATCTAGCTCCCTGACTGGGGATGGAACCGGGGTCGCCTGTCTTGAGAGTGCCAAGTCTTAGCCACTGCACCACCACGGAGATCCCTGTGCTAATTCTTCAAACGCTGAGCCTTCCTGTC
>NW_011409387.1:0-736 GCF_000754665.1 Bison bison bison | reverse complement strand
GAGAGCATTTAGGGGTCAGAGAGAAAGCTTTTTTTGTTCCACATTAACACTGAGATATGGTTCTATACAGTTATATTTGATTTGAAGCAAAATTTGATTTTAAAAATGCTATGATGCCATTTCCTTCTCCAATGATGAATTACCTTGAAATAAATATGTCTGTAAGGTAGTTTGATGCAAAACTGTGAATGATTTGGTTGATTTGAATTAGTGCTGTTAATAGGCTGGAGAACTTGCTTATAATTTATGCAGGGTGATCGTTCTCTGCAGGTGCATAGGGTCATCCTAGTTTATGCCTGATGTTCTGAACTGGTCTGAATTAATATTCTGATCTCATTAAGCTCAAAACATCCCACTTGTAGGATCTAATGTATGTGTGTGTGTGTGATTAGTTCTCATTCACACCAGTATCAGTTCCATCCACCTTGTCTTCAGCAAAATAATTTTTCTGATTTCCTTGCTATTTTGTCTTTTTCTTGCCAATTCTTTTGAAGTATAATTTCAAACTTAGGGAGACAGGTTAAAGGTAACAAATGAATACCAGGTGGTAATCATTGCCCTCTCAACTTCCTGAAGAATTTCTGTCTCCTTTGTTTCTCTATTACTGTAGTTTCTGGAAAATGTATTCAATAATCTATAGTCTACCTAATTTTCTAGAGCACATGAGCAGCAAATACTGCATACGAGTTTATTTCTTGGCTACAAACCACTTTTCTCCATTTAGTTCTTGCTCTCT
>NW_011409386.1:0-508 GCF_000754665.1 Bison bison bison | reverse complement strand
GGTCCTACTGTATAGCATAAAGAACTATATTCAGTATACTATGATAAACCATAATGGAAAAGAAATTTAAAAAAATATGTGTGTATAATTGAGTCACTGCTGTAGAGCGGAAGTTAACACAATATTGTGAGTCAACTATGCTTCAATTAAAAAGTGATGGCTACAGGTACATGTAAAATAACAAAAACTATAAGAACTTCAGTTAGATAAGTGGAGAGAATTTGAAACATGAGTGTTTCATTAAAATGAATGGGCTTCTCTGGTGGCTCAGACCCTAAAGAATCTACTTGCAATGCAGGAGACCTGGGTTTGATCCTGGGTAGGGAAGATCTCCTGGAGAAGGGAATGGGTACCAGCTCTTAATATTTCTGCCTGGAGAATTCAATGGATGGAGCACAGATTTTAGTCCAAACCTTGCTTTTCTGTGTATAGTGTGAGGGGTTAGGGATACATGCAAGTATGCGTTGGATAATTAGACGAACACTTTTTACATTTTAATTCAGAGGGT
>NW_011409385.1:0-631 GCF_000754665.1 Bison bison bison | reverse complement strand
GCTGTGACCCAGTGTTCCCAATTTCTCTGCCCTGTCTCCTTGAAACTCTCATTGCCAGTGCCCAGAAAAATGACAACCACCTTAGTGCAGTGGTTATTTAGCTTAGTTTCTAAATTATCTGTTTAATTTAGAAACAACGTTTTCACCTTTTCTTGTATTATCGTTTAAAATATCAAGGGATTCGGCTTTGAACAAAAACAATAGGAATAAAAAATACAAACGTTATCTAGAAAAAAAAAATGTAAGTGGTGCTACAGAAAAATATTGAATCAAAGATAGTATACAAAGGCCTCATGGCCCTAGACTGAAGCCCTACAGCTCAGAATTCCGCGGCCCCATGGGCGGGAGCAAGAGCAGGGTCAGGACCCTCTGACCCTGAAGGGATGGAGACCCCCGACCTCAGCCCCGCCTCTGCTTCCGTGTCACTGTTGGGGATAGAGCTCTTGTGAGCTTAGAGTCTGTCCCTGGTTCTCCATCCTTTCTGGAAGGAGTCTGTCCATTCCCAGAGAGAGGCGTGTCTCCAGAATCTGTGCGGCCGCGGATCTGAGCTCTGAGCCATCACGAGGCCGCCGCCGGGAGGAGCGCCGAGGCGGAGAGCGGGGTGCGCGGCGCCGGAGCCCTGGAGGACACG
>NW_011409384.1:0-513 GCF_000754665.1 Bison bison bison | reverse complement strand
TGGAAGGACACAGATAATACCAATGGGGGTCTTTTGCTCTGGCTATTTCCTCTCCCCAAAGTTATTTCCCCAAGATAACCAGAAGTCAGTCCCTCATGTCTTTAATTGAGTCTTTGCTCAAATGTCCAGGATTTAAAAGGCCTTCCCTCACTAACCTCTAGGGAGGAAAAACTCCCCATTTCTCATAACTCATAAGGTTCTCTCTATACTGTATATTTCACTATTTAGTCATTAATGTTAACATTCCATCTTCCCTGACTAGAATGTAAGCCTCATGAGAGCAGGATCATGGATATTGGTTACTGATGTGTGCCTTGCACCCACAACAGTGCCTGAAACAGTGCAGGGGGTGAATTAATACCTGTTACATGGGAAATAAACTTTACACCAAGGAATTTATGTCCATTTTTACAATTAAATAAAACAAATCCAGACTAATGTAAGAAGAACTTGATTTGAAATGACTATGGGATAGGGTAATCTCAACACTACATAAAAAATACTGAGAATTCT
>NW_011409383.1:0-616 GCF_000754665.1 Bison bison bison | reverse complement strand
TCAACCCTGAATATTCATTGGAAGGACAGATACTGAAGCTGAAACTCCAATACTTTGGCCACCTGATGCAAAGAGCTGACTTGTTAGAAAAGACCCTGATGCTGGGCAAGACTGAAGGCAGGAGAAGAAGGGGATGACACAGTATGAGATGGTTGGATGGCATCACCGTCTCAATGGACATGAGTTTGAGTAAGCTCCAGGAGTTGGTGATGGACAGGGAAGCCTGGCATGCTACAGTCCATGGGGTCACAAAGGGTCAGACAGACTGAGTGACTGAACAACAACGACAATGCATTTCTATTATAAAGGGTGTTATGCAGGGCTGAGGGTCTGAAGTGGTTAGGAAAGGCTGAGGAAAAGCCTTTCAGATGCGATCTGCTAGCTGAGCTGCACTGGGTAACCAGCTGAGCTGAGGCAATCAGAGGCCATGCCCAAGGCAGTCCTAGGGCACATCACAGATGCTTTTGAGTAATGGAAATGAGATTGGCAGATCATCCTGGCCTTTTTAAATTCACTGAAGATTTAGACATTTGTCTTAAGAACAGTGAGAAGCCAAAGAAGGATTTTACCTTCAGCTTTGCATTTTGTACATATGGAAGATAGATGTATATACTCA
>NW_011409382.1:0-547 GCF_000754665.1 Bison bison bison | reverse complement strand
ATTGGTCTCCTGCGTAAACCAGCCACTCAGCCTCTTTTCTCCACTGAATTTTCCTACTGAGCTATCCTTATTCTATTACTCTTTATAGCTTTAATTAATATCTAATTGAAGCTATTGTATCCTGATCCTCGCCTACGCCGTCTCTCCTTCGAATACCCTGGATCAGCCAGGGCTGGTCCCCGGCAGAACCCCTCCTCTCACCTCTGTTCCCATGGATTTGGAGCAGGGATGATGCTGGAAAAGAAGCCTCATTATCCCTCCATGACCCACTCCATCACTTTGGGAGACTGAGGGCTGGCTTGTTCTTTGCTAAAACTCTGAAGCAGGAAATTCTGCCTTTAATATCCTGGGGAGTCATCAGCATCTAAGTGACCAAAGCAGATTTTAAAAAATGGCTCTATATCATTTTTGCTTTATGAAAGTAAATATTTATTTAAAAAAAATAAAAGAATAGGTATTAAAATGGTATAGGAAGTAGAAGTTATCAGTGATTCATTCTCTTTTTGCTTCTCTGTATAAAACAGTTCCTTTTTACAGGAGACATGTG
>NW_011409381.1:0-511 GCF_000754665.1 Bison bison bison | reverse complement strand
CCATTGCCTTCTCCAAAATGTGCAGAATGGCAGCAGTTTTTGTAGTAAGTTGTGCAAAGAGTAATAGGCTCATCCTTTCATTCCCCACTGTCAATATATTGCATACAAAAATTAAACTATGATTTTCATAAAGTGTTTATGTAGTTTCAAGGATAAAACTCCAATCCCATTACAGACTCCTAATGTAAGAAGTGCTGTTGTTGCTGTTTCTTTTGTCTTTTGTTTTTGAAACATCAGGTCAAGCTCTGGTGTGGTCTATGAAGAGAAAATATTTTGTCATTGTAACAAGAAAGAAGAATTCTTCTTCATCACACATTTTATCTAAAATGAGAAACACAAGATTTTTACATTAGAGGAATAGGTAATGAAATTCAAGAGTAGTTTATCATCAATATTTAAAACTAATCCACACAGTGGGTATTTTACCTTTTTATGATTGTAGAATTTGGAGTATTCTTTGTAAGGAATTGATAAGACACAGAACATTTAATGACCACACCTCTCCTACTTA
>NW_011409380.1:0-602 GCF_000754665.1 Bison bison bison | reverse complement strand
GTCTTCCATTTAGTAGAATTGTTTTTTCTTCTGTGGAGGGTATTTTCTCAGTTAAAAACATTGTGATGAGAAGAGCCAATTGAAGATGTTTTCCATTTCAAATTTATAAAAATTTGCAACTATGGGACAACTGCAGGCAATTTTATGAAAAATGCAACTGTGAAACAAATTGCAGACAATTTTATAAAAAAATATCACAACCATATGGAAAAATGCATTTTCAGAGAAATATTGACAGTGTGATGTTAGAGACAGGTGTGGCTAAGAAACAGATTAAAGTATGTGGATATATACCAAAAATTCTTCTGCTTGTATTACTTTTTAACGTTCAGATAATCAATACAAATAAGTGTTTTTGCTTTAATGTGAAGTGACATATGTTTTTACTTTGAGAAAGAATTTTATTTTTGAAATTAGTTTTTAACAGTACTGTTTTACAGTCTACCAATATAATAAAGCCAATTTGTTGATAAATAGGTAAATGTTTCATATATATTGAATTACTTTAATGCCTCCTTTCACTCTCTAAAGTATCCCAGTCTAGTTAATATGGTCTCTAAGGCTTTAGGATCTTTCCTTTTTGTTTTCATCCCTTTCCTTTA
>NW_011409379.1:0-639 GCF_000754665.1 Bison bison bison | reverse complement strand
GAATCTCTTCTCCCACCTGCCTCCGTGCTTACTTTTGCTTTCTCCAGCCTCTGCATCAGCAGACCTTCATGTGAGGCAGTAGCTCATAGGAATCCTTTAGTCGGGGCCCCATCACCATCAGCTGTCCCCTAGGTTCTTTACCAGGCATATCTTGGCAGGAACAGATGCTGAGATACCTGTCCTGTGCATGTTGAACGTCCTAAGGGAGGAAGTCTCCCCTCACCCAGCCAACTCGACCAGTCCACCCAGCCTGCAGAGTGGCAGGTGTCACAGCTGGCTCCCCATCATTCAGAGGAATAAACATAAACTTTGAAGACAGATCTTCACAAGCTGCACTCAGCAGGACCACTAACTAATTGTATGCAGTAGGGGGACAGGGGGGCAGCATTTAACTTCTCAGAAACTCACTCACTTCATCTTGAAATTGGGATTAACCATACAGGAAATTGGGCTTCCCAGGGGGCACTAATGGTAAAGAACCCACCTGCCAATACAGATAGATCTAAGAGATGCTGGTTCAATACCTGGGTCAGGAAGATCCCCTGGAGGATGGCATAGCAACCTACTCCAGTATTCTTGCCTGCAGAATCCCATGGACAGAGGCACCTGGCAGGCTAGAGTCCATGGGGTCACACAGAG
>NW_011409378.1:0-602 GCF_000754665.1 Bison bison bison | reverse complement strand
CCCCCCCCCCCCCTTCTCTGTATGTAGAAGAACCCTTCTGTGGATCCTTAGTGACCCCCTGACACGCTATCTGTCATCTTGTGCTCTGACCTTGCTAGGGCGTCCCCAAGGGAGCTGCCAGAGTGTGTGACCCAGGCCAGGCTAAGGGAACAGCACTGACTGAGAACTTGTCAACTCCATGTCCCAAGCTGCTTGGTTCTACAGCCCACACCCACCCATGGGACACACCAACATGGGGAGTGTGCCCTTCCCCATAATCACAGTGGTTCTGATCGCTAGCTTAGGGCTGACTGAGGTTTATTACCCATGGTCTCAGGATTATTACTTGAGTTTTTTGAGGAATGTTTTGGTCCCGATTTCCTTCCTGGTTGTCAATTTCCCACTCCTCTCTCTAAGCCAAGTGGAATCAGTGTAGTCTTTTCTTTCTGTATCCATAGATCTTTCTATTAATTCTCTCCCACTAGTCCCATCACAACTTTTATTTCTGGCTACAGAACCTAGGACCCCAACCCTCAACTGCCTGAAGAGTACATGGCCCTATGCAAGCAAGTCATCCTGTCTCCTGCCTGGAGTCTGGATGTTGAGCGGGACTGCATACCAGT
>NW_011409377.1:0-520 GCF_000754665.1 Bison bison bison | reverse complement strand
GAGTGGCTGGGGAAATCAGGGTCTTTTCGAATTGAGGCATGACTCCCGGGGATGTGCTTGAGTTTCAAGGTGAGACCAGCCTCCTCCTGAGGGGCAACAGGAACGTTGGGATTCCTTTCCCGAAAAAGCAGGGGAATCGACCCACATCTCAAGTTGAGTATAGGAAAAACGGGGCTCTTCTTGAGTTGTGGCATGAAACTCCGTGTTCCTCTCGAGTGGGGACGGGTATCTTGGGAAGCTTCCTGAGTTGCATCAAGGGTGTCAACTACCCTTTCATGTTTCAAGAGGGAACAGGGGTTTCTCTCGTGACACTGCTCTGGAAAAGGGCCTCATCTCACGTTAAGGGGAAAATCTCATGGTTTTTCTCGAGTTGTGGCAGGATGCTTGGGTTTCCTCTCGATTTTCGACAGGGACCTCAGGGATCCGCTCGTGTAGCCTTAGAGAAGTCCTTTATCTTTTCGAGTTGTGCGGAACATGTCTCGATTCCTCTCAAGTCGCTGCCCGCGAATAGGGTCGTGTC
>NW_011409376.1:0-542 GCF_000754665.1 Bison bison bison | reverse complement strand
GTGGGGCCACTTCCCACCGTCTACACCCCAGTGACCCTCTAAGGATTCCCCGACTCCCATCTGAGAGAAGAAATAAAAGGAGTCTCCTTGGGGGAGGTCATTTTCAAAATGGAAAATGAACCAAGGCCTGAAAGGTGAGGACCAAAAGCATCAGAATTAACTGAGGATGCGATGGAAAGAGGCAGGGAAAGTGCATTTGTCTCTGTCTGCCAGCTAGAGGAGCCCCTTTGTTCTGTCCTGATGACAAGAAATCAGAAATAAAAGGAGAGCTTCTCAAAAAGAAGCATTTTCCTGAAAGAGAAGAATGATTAAGAGCTGGGCTTTCATTTTTTTTGGTGGGGGGGAGGGGCAGATGGCAAAAAGAATCCGCCTGCCAATGCAGGAGACACAAGAGATGTGGGTTTGATCCCTGGGTCAAAAAGATCCCCTGTGAAGGAAATGGCAACCCACTCCAGTACTCTTGCCTGGAAAATCCCATGGACAGAGGAGTCTGGCAGGCTACAGTCTAAGGATTTCCAAAGGTTGGACACAACTAAGCAACC
>NW_011409375.1:0-633 GCF_000754665.1 Bison bison bison | reverse complement strand
GGGCAAGTGTTCTCTCTGCAGCCCTCAGTGATCTGGAGTGGAATATCCAGTAGAATTCTCTGTGATGAGGGGACTTTTTAAACATCTGCTCTGTCCAGCACCATGGCACCTGGCTGCATGATGCTCCTGAGCACTTGAAATGTGGTGGGTGTGACTGAAGAACTGAATGCTTTACTTCATATACGTGTAGAGTCATTGTCTGTACGGTGTGGCTGGGTAACTACTTTATCGGCCAGTGTGGATCCAGACTGAGGGGGTTCTTATTGTCCTGTTTGTACCCCTGGAACCCCAGCACACTTAGTGCCCACGACTGGAAAAGGGTTGAGGGGTCTTCCCCGATGGCTCAGTGGTAAAGAATCCGCCTGCCAATGCAAGAGATATGAGAGACATGGGTTCGATCCCTGGGTCAAGAAGATTCCCTCGAGAAGGGAATGGCAACCCACTCCAGGATTCTTGCCTGGAGAATCCCATCCACAGAGGAGCTTATCGAGCTACACAACGTCATGGGTTCGAAAAGAGTCGGACATGACTGATCGACTTAGCATGAAGACACACACAGCCTCCTGTGGCAAGTGGCACCACACTGGATATCTCAAACAGAATATACTTCATCTTTTTATTTGGCCAACTTGC
>NW_011409374.1:0-778 GCF_000754665.1 Bison bison bison | reverse complement strand
AATTTGTAGAGGATAGAATTGATACTTAACATTTGGTAATATGAAAATGCTTAGAAGAAAGATTTATGCCAAAATAAAATTAAAGATGAAAAATAGAAGAAAAGAATAACAACACAAAAATAAGGTTTAAAAATGAGAGAAAGAAGTTAAAAGCAAGAGAATGCCACTGTAGAGGATGTGAGTTTGATCCCTGATGGGGGAACTTAAGATTTCACATGCTGTGTGGGGTGGTCAAAAAAGTTTAAAAAACAAAATAAAATTAAAAAAAATAAAAATTTAAAAGTGAGGAAAATATTTGCTGAGATAAAATGTGAAGAAATTTTAATAGGAAATGAAATTGGAAAAGGATTCTAGAATGCCTACTATAGGATTCATGATTTATTATGTTGACATGAACTGTTTCAGAATTATGAGCAATTGTTAAATAAATTTTGTTTTTTTTGGCAATTGTTAAATAAATTTCTAACAAATAGTAAGCAGTTAAATAATAGCCATTATAAAAGGTAGTAATAACAGGACATGTATCAACACATATATAAGAAAAAAATGATGCTAATTTTTTAAATTCTGAGTAATTGTGAACACTGTCACAGCTTTAATTCTGATAATAACTATAATAAGAGTTAGCATAGCAATATATAAATAAAGATCATTTTTAGAAGAAGTAATACATTTGGAAGGAAGTAAAGGATGATGATAATAACATGTAAAGGTATTGTTGGAATATCTTTGTAAGTTGCTACCTGAAAGTTAAGAGCCTGAAAAGTGGTCGTTGGAT
>NW_011409373.1:0-557 GCF_000754665.1 Bison bison bison | reverse complement strand
GGCAGGCAGATTCTTATCCACTGTACCACCAGGGAAGCCCCTAAATACATATGCTTTAAAAAATATTGTTTTGATTATTTCATGAATAGTTTCTCCTACCTGAAGAAATGAGTACTTTTTTATATCTTGTTCTTGCAGGAAGAATTTTAAATCGTTTTTCGAAAGACATAGGTCAAATGGATGACTTACTGCCCTTGACATTTCTTGATTTCATCCAGGTAACGTAGCAGTCCTGTCAGAGCTCTCACAGGGAAAAGCAGGTGCCTGTTTCTCAAGGCCTTTTCACAGGGGCTGAGGGTGGGCCTTTCAAACTGGTGATGTGTCCTGTTATCTTCAGTAAGAGGCTGTGTTTGTAAGAGAGAGGTATGGCTGTGATTGGGAGGCTGAGTTAACATGAGTAAACCTGGGCAGGAGTGGCTACACAGTTACGTCAAGGTTGGTCTGAAGCAGGGACATGCAGGGTAAGTGGTTCTCCCTCTGCCTTCCAGGTGTCTGGTATGGATTCCCTTTACTGTGAGCATATTTCATAACAGAGAGACAATCATCTCTCACAGAAA
>NW_011409372.1:0-728 GCF_000754665.1 Bison bison bison | reverse complement strand
TTGGGAGGCTGTGAGCAATCACATGTGGCCCGACGAGCCTGTCAGGCAGGCTAGAGAACCTTCAGAGGAGTTTGCAGGTTAAAACACTCTTGTCACACCCAAGAGTTTTTATTGACTGGAGCTCTAGGTTAACTCCTTCTCCGAAAGAGGTGGTGGGGGACAGCCCCCCGTAAAGTCAGAGGTGTAGGTAAGAGCACAAAGTAGTAAAGTAGGCAGGCTCTGGTTATGGGGGTAGATGCTCGAGGAGTTCTAGGGGGACTCCTGAGGCTCGATCCCGCCTTTGCGTATGTCGAGCCTCCTTCCTCATGACCTTTGTCATGGGCGGATACCTCACTCTGGCCCCCAACACTACTGGGTTAGCATTTTTTTATCTCAGAGAAACATGTTTTCCCCTAGAAACTCATTTGAGTTGAACACATACATAATGGAGACTAGCTATGCGTTCAATATGAATAATTTGCAGCTCTTTCCTTACATAGCTAGCAATAAGATAGAAAATTAATGGGAGAATTCAGTCCAAAGCTGAGTGGGAAAGAAATTTTGAATTAAGAGAGAACGCATGCTCATGCTCAGTCCTGCCTGACTCTTTGAGACCCCATTGACTGTAGCCCACCAAACTCCTTTGTCCATAGGATTTTTCAGGCAAGAATACTGGAGTGTGTTGCCATTTCCTCCTCCAGGGGGTCTTTCCCATCCAGGGATCAAACTTGCATGTCCTGCATTGCAGG
>NW_011409371.1:0-685 GCF_000754665.1 Bison bison bison | reverse complement strand
GTTTTCCCTTGTATGTTACTTGTTGCTTTTCCCTTGCTGCTTTTAATATTCTTTCTTTGTGTTATTATTCTTTCTTTGTGTTAATATTCTTTCATTATTCTACTATTGGTTCCTTCTAGAGTAATTTCAGTAATTGTGTTATTCATCTCTGTTTGCTGTTTCTTTATTTCTTCTATGTCCTTGGTGAATGTATAAACTGTGTTAATTGTTTCTTGTTTCTCTGTTCTATTTTCAAGTCTTTGGAGCATCTTTCCTACCATTATTCTGAATTCTCTTTCAAGTAGATTGTTTATTTCCTCATCATTTATTTGGTCATGTGAGTTTCTACCTTATTCTTTCATTTGTGCTGTGTTTATCTGTCTTTTCATTTTTTCCAAACTTGCTCCAGTTGAGTTATCCTTTCCCCAAACTTTAGGGTTACATTCCTTCTTCCTTTTGCTTTTGCCCCTGGAAGGAAAGGTTGGTTGAGTGGTTTGTGTTGACTTCTTGTTAGGGGTGATTTCTGCCTGTGTTCTAGAGGGAGGATATCAAGCACACCAAGCAGGTAGTTACAGAAATAATGGGACATATACACACACTTCCACACACACAGTTATAATCAAAGTATTCTAAAGAAAGAAGTACAGGAGATTGACTTGGTGAATGAGAGAAACCAAAAGTGATATCAACCAATTAAAAACAATTG
>NW_011409370.1:0-555 GCF_000754665.1 Bison bison bison | reverse complement strand
ATACTGGAGTGGATTGCCATTCCCTTCTCCAGAGGATCTTCCCAGCCCAGGGATTGAACCCTGGTCTCCTGCAGATTCGTTACCATTTGAGCTACAGGGAAGTCCTCCAGCTGTCTGATTCCTCCCTTATATCGTTACTATTAACATAATAACGAAACGCTTACATCTCTGAGCCCCCATCTGCATCCTCACGCACCAAAAAATTATATTTCTTCAACAAAGGACCTATTCAGAATTCACTCTGCTTAGCCAATAACAGAGGATTATAAATAGCACCTGTTGTGCCCTTACAGAGGTATGAAAATCCAGGTCCTAAAGGACTGAAAATGGGAGGTTCAAACCTACCTCAAATTTAAGACAAATTGAGACTTAAATTAGAGTATCCTATCTTACCAAAAAGATGTGAAAAAGCCCCTAGGTCATGGAGCTGCCTGACAAGATTAGATCCTAGCTAGAAGAAAAGGGAAAGGAATGAGGGGAACTTCGTGAGACAAAATGACTTGAGTTTTATCTGCTCTGTCTCCTTATTGGCTATGACATGACATAACTGGGCTT
>NW_011409369.1:0-615 GCF_000754665.1 Bison bison bison | reverse complement strand
GAGGGCAAGAGGAGAAGGAGGCAGCAGAGGATAAGACAGATAGCATCACCAACTCAATAGATATAAATTTGAGCAAACTCTAAGAAATAGTAGTGGACACAGGAGCTTAGTGTGCTACAGTCCATGGGGTCTCAACAAGTCAGACACAACTTTGTGACTGAACAAGAAGTTTCAAAGTGAATAATAATAATGGATTAAAAAGACAATGCTAATAGACCTCTATTGGCCAAGATAAAGATATTCAAGTTATTAACCTAAAGCTCAATCATGTGTAAAGAAATAAAGAAAAAATTAAAAGTTTTGATGTTGGAAATAATGTCTTCTATTTGAGTTGTTGATGATTTTATGGATTCACTCCATTTTCAAAATCAGGTTTTTGAAGAATGAGTACTTAAGAATATATATATATATATATATATTTTTTTTTTTTTTAAATGGTTTAGCCCCTTAATACATTGCAAGTGTGTGTTATTCTCTCAGTTGTGTCTGACTCTGTGTGACACCCTGGACTGTAGCCTGCCAGTCTCCTCTACTTCATGAAATTTCCCAGAAAGAATCTGTAGTGGGTAGCCATTCCATTCTCCAGAGTACCTCCTGACTCTGGGTTGAACTGGG
>NW_011409368.1:0-653 GCF_000754665.1 Bison bison bison | reverse complement strand
TAAAAAGTTTGAGCATCGGATGCTGCAACCAGGTTCATTTATAAATGCATTCTCCCCTGAAAGTGACTGTTAGGTATCTTAAAGAATGTAATGTGCCTATAGAAACAAATATGATGGACTAGGCATTTTGTGATGCCCAGAAAATCTGAGCGCCTGAACAAATAGTGTGGTGGATTTTTCACACTTGATGGGATTGTCTTCGTCAAACTCAAAGGCTCTTCAGCTATAGATCTACCCTGCTCTGACTACACCCTGGAAATGGGAGGAAGAGAGTTTATAAAAGTCATGCTGGAACTGTTCCATTCCTTTCTGAGAGCCAGAGGGATAATTTAATTATTTTTCTCTGTGTTTGTAAGATTAAAACATGACCTTCCACTGAAGGGCTTTTTTTCCTTTAATTGTTTCTGAAAGACGGAGTGCTTTTGTACAGAGAGGCTTTCTGACCAAAGAGAAATCCATTTGATCAAAAAATAGAAACCCAATAGGTTTCAGTAGCTGTTTTATAAAACCTGAGTTCAGTTGGTTTTCATTAATGTGGTGTATCTGGTCCAATTAAGCCTCATTTTAAAAACCAAGTGCCTTAGAATGCAGTGGCCTCTTTCACATACTTAACGTAAGATAATTCAATTGTGTGTGTTGAGTCAATAAAAACC
>NW_011409367.1:0-657 GCF_000754665.1 Bison bison bison | reverse complement strand
TTGTCTCAAAGTCTTAGGAGGTTTTGAGATAATTATCTCCATTTCATTGACAAGGAAACCGAAGCACAGTGATTAGCCCTCTCATTTATACACCGATCTCTCACCTTCTCTACACTGCCTTAGTCTACCCTCAGCAAACACTGTCCAAGTCATCCTGACTCCAGAACTTGCTACCTCTGCTCCTGAATTGCATAGATGCCCCTGCTGTTCCCATTACCAAAGACCCAGTAGAGAGGAGGATAAGACTGACATCTGGTCAAGTCCTTGGAGCCCAATTAGGAGGGGGATACCGGGCAGCTTGGGCTCCCAGGTGACGCTAGTGGTAAAGAACCCGCCTGCTAACGCAGGAAATGTAAGAGATGTGGGTTCGATCCCTGGGTCAGAAAGATCCCCTGGAGGAGAGCACAACAACCCACTCCAGTATTCTTGCCTGGAGAATCCCATGGACAGAGGAGCTTGGCAGGCTACCGTCCATAGTGTTGCAAAGAGTCAGATACGACTGAAGTGACTTAGCATTGCACATACATGCTGGACAGCTTGAAATCCCAGTTGCAAAACTCCCCAGTGATGGAGGAGCAGAGTGGAGAGAACACCCAATGTTAAACATCAATATTTTAGGGATTGTGCCTGTAGAAGCCTTGACTCTCTCTCTCTCTC
>NW_011409366.1:0-608 GCF_000754665.1 Bison bison bison | reverse complement strand
AATATTTTATTGTAATCCCTTGGTCTTTCTGATAAACAGCAGGTAGCATTTTGACCTAAAGATTTGCTTTGCTCTATAAAATGCTTCAAACAACATAGGGATATTCAGAGGGCTGGCCTTAAACTTTCTCTAAACAGTGACATAAGGTTTCTTTTTTTTTTTTTTTTAGAATATAAATACTTTTTATTGTATATACCAAGTTTGATTGAGTGTCAAAGATTTGCTTGTACGTTTTTAGTTGCCAACTTTAGTTTGAGTTGCCAAATTTTAAGGTTTCTCCATTCTTCACTTGTTCAGAATCTAAGTAGGTAAAAGTCAAAACAGTTTCAAGTTCAGTGGTGCCTCAGGTGTAACCTTCCTCTTCTGATGCAAGAACCATACCCACAGGGTGAAGTTTTTTTAATTCATTGAGAGAGTTTATGTCTTTGACATAGCTCTAAGTAATGGCCTCTGACTAAACGAAAGACAAGTAACTATTTGTCTCAGGGAATGCAAATATATATATACAGGTGTACTTGGAGGGCTCTTTGTGTGGGGATATTTTTATGTCTTTAATTGCTTGATATATCTTTTTTGTCACAAAAGACTGAGCATAACTACTGCATACT
>NW_011409365.1:0-707 GCF_000754665.1 Bison bison bison | reverse complement strand
TCTCTTTTAAACTGATAAAAAATTTGAACACATACAAAAGCTCTACAATTTTATACTCCCTCACATTTTGTTTCTGATGCCACAATTTATATCTTTTAATATTGTGTATCCAATAATAAATTATTATAAATACAGTACTTTTATCTTCTAACCATTATACTGGAGTTGTAAGTGATTAACTACCTTTACTAATTAGCATCCTTTCATTTCAGCTTGAAGAATTTCCTTTAGCATTTCTTGTAAAACTGGTCTAGTGGTAACCAACACCTTCAGTTTTTTTTGTTTTTTGTTTTCTTTTAAGCTTTTATTATTTAAATATACCATACGAGAGCAAATGTCTCTGAAAATATCACAAATAAAAGATTTTTTTTTTTCATTTAGCAAATTAGAAGTGGGAAATTTCTACATAGTAGCTGCTATGAGCCTGATTTTTTTCCCATTTTTTTTTGTTCTTTGCCATGGGAGTAGCAACATTAGGATAAAAACACTTATATGTATACATACAATGTATTTTACAGAGATACAATAAAAGTGTTTGTGATAGAATATCACAAAAGCCACATCTCTTTCCTTTATCTCATGTTCAGTTTTGATTGAAACACATTTCCTTACAACACTTAAATATACAAAGAGCAAACAGAATGTTGTTAAAGGTAAAACCAGGGTACAAACTCTGGCCAGTGCCCTGCTAATTGTTAATGAGGGTA
>NW_011409364.1:0-724 GCF_000754665.1 Bison bison bison | reverse complement strand
TTTTTCACCAGCTCTGTAAAGCTTATTATATAGATACGTTTTATAAACTTTATATTAAGCTATAAAGTCTTTCAGACTTTTTCTCAGGACATGTGATGACTCTAAGGGCTTTAAAAATCATAGGAGAGTTCACAGAATTTTCAGTCTACAGCTTAAAGATAAAAGTGGGTTCAGGGAAGCCAACATTGTTCTCCAAGTCAGAAAAATAACTATTGTGAACCCTTGCAAGCTGTCAGGATTATGACAATAGAAAACTTCAAAAAAGTGTTAATGAATGGGGAAAGGCAGGAATAAGGCTTCTTCGTTTTAGTGGTTAGGTTACAGTGGGTCACTTGGAGTCTGAAGAAATATGATTGAAAAGAGTGAAAAGGCAACTTATGGAAGCTTGGATTATAAATTTCTGCTATCTTTTCAGTTTTTGAGTTTTAAAGAAACCTAGGAAAGAGCTTAGCTCTTGGAGATGGATGGCTAGGGGCAGACCTTACTGGGTACAGTCACTGCTGTATTGAAAATTATGTATAAAAAAGAGGAATTTTTTACTGAGTGAGTTTATAGCTTTCCAGTCCCTAGGGGATTTGTAAAAACATACCACTTAGCATTTTTGGTAGGATAGATTGGCTATTTAACTACATCACTGGAATAAATTAGTATTCTGTACTGACCAGGGATTTTATTCTCTCCATATTATGAACATAAATTTAATGATATACTCAAAACAAAAATC
>NW_011409363.1:0-558 GCF_000754665.1 Bison bison bison | reverse complement strand
GGCTGTGGATTAAATGCCTGGGCTGTGCATTTTATGTTTTCTCATCAGTTAAGTAATTTTAAATCAGTAAAAGTAATATATGAAGTAGTAAATTTCCACCGTGTGTTATGATAATCCAGCAGGAAAGAGTTCTGAGTGCTACCCTGACTATCCATACAAGCGTCTGGATGCCTTACTTAAGTCTTTGCCAGGTAGAGACAAGAGACACTGTCTACCTTACAACCTGCTGATGCTGTTACATTCTGGATGGAGGAATAATGTTTTTGATCATGTTTTCTGGCAGAGGAATAAGGGTAAATTTGAAGGAGCCACCCTAATGAGTCAAGGACCTTGTGGTGATGCCAAATTGAAAGATTTGGCAAGGTTTTTCTCATAGTACGTCAGAGCAAAGATCCATTAAAAAAAAAAAAAACAGGAAAATTATACAAACATTGTAGCATATAGTTCTATGCATAAGTTTAGAATCAGCCAGAGAAATGGCACTGCAGTAAAGTAATATTTGGATTGAACAATTTCTCCAAAAGGCTTGTAACTGGATTAAATATATATATATATATA
>NW_011409362.1:0-519 GCF_000754665.1 Bison bison bison | reverse complement strand
TACTATCTCTTAATAACACATTAAGTAAAAGTAACCCTAACTGGAACAATGGGATAAAGACCTCAGAGAAAAGGTGTATGACCTTACCTAATGTTTCTCAGCTTTTGTTCTGAAATTAACTCTTACTAAACTTATTGGTTACATGCCCATGATTTCTAAGATATTGCCATATTTGAATATATGTATATGAAAGTGATTGAGAATATATATAGAGAGACATATATATACATATATACACTTAAGTATGTACATGCAGATACACATATATGTTTGCACTTCATATCATGTATGAAGTTTTATATTTCCAGAGATTTAACTTTAAGATTTGTGTGATATAACTGAAAGACAAGAGTCAAAAGAAACATTTAACTTCATTCTTTGTAGTCTATGCTTTATATCTTAAACCTGATCATGCTCTGTTTTAAGTATTATCTAAGATATCTGCTTAAGCCTAAAGAGATTCAATTTTTGCACTCAAATACATTCCAGTCAGAATAAGAACTATGTGTACATTTGACT
>NW_011409361.1:0-632 GCF_000754665.1 Bison bison bison | reverse complement strand
GGGAGACCACTTTCTCTCCCACAAATTCATCAAAAGAACATTTGAACGCTGAGTAAATTCCACAAAACAACTTCTGATTGCTGGCAGAGGACATCAGGCACCCAGAAAAGCAGCCCATTGTCTTCGAAAGGAGGTAGGAAAAAATATAAAAGATAAAAAGAGAGACAAAGAGGTAGGGATGGAGATCTGTCCCAGGAAGAGAGTCTTAAAAAAGAGAGAAGTTTCCAAACACCAGGAAACACTCTCACTGACGAGTCTGTGGCGAGCCTTGGAACCTCAGGCATAACCAGGAGGAAAAATAAATAAATAATTAAACCCCACAGATTACATGCCCAACGAGAGGAAAAGTAAATAAATAATTAAAACCCACAGATTATGTGCCCAATGGTAACTCCCCCAGTGGAGAAGCAGCACAGATGCCTCTATCCGCCACTAGCAAGCTGGGGCTGGGCAGGGCTGCATTGCTTAGAGTAAGGACCGGTCCTGAATGCCCCGAGGGCAATCTGAGGGAACTAACTTGAGACAGCAATTCAGACTGTGGGATAGCTATCCCGTGAAAAGCCCTAACCTACGACACTGCCAGGCCTGCTCACAGAACAAAGGACTGAGCAGAGCTAGTTAGCTGCGGACTG
>NW_011409360.1:0-537 GCF_000754665.1 Bison bison bison | reverse complement strand
TTTCACCTTTGAGTATGGTGTTAGCTTTGAGTTTTTCAAAACTGCCCTTTATCATATTGAGGAAGTTCCCTTTTCTTTATAGCTTGTGGAATGTTTTAATGATGAAATGGTATTTGATTTTGCAAAATATTTTTGTGTGTCTGTTGAAATGATTGTGTGCTTTTTCTCATAATCATTCTGTTAATAAGATTAGTTGATTTTTGTGTATAGAACCAACCTGGCATTCCTAGGGAAAATTCTACTTGGCCACGATATATAATACTTTTAATATGCCGCTGCATTCAGTTTGCCAATACTCTTTGAGGGTTTTATATCTGTACTCATAGGGGATATTGTTCTATACTTTTCTTTTGACGTCAGTATCTGACTTTGGTATCAGTTAATACTGATCTTATTGAATAAGTTAAGAAGTGTTCCTTTTATTTTTTGGAAGAATTTAGGAAGAATTAGTATTCTTTATTTTTTTTACTTTTTAAAAATTTTGATTTATTTGTTTTAATTGGAGGCTAATTACTTTACAATATTGCAGTGGTTTTA
>NW_011409359.1:0-549 GCF_000754665.1 Bison bison bison | reverse complement strand
AATGGGCCCATTTGATTTGGGCAAAAGGAAGACCTTTGAGTCCTGGGAAGGGCAGTCTTGGTGGACTGCTTCAGGTGGAACTCAGTCCGTAGTGTGAAAAGGAATGAATGGGAGGACATGAGCTGGGATGCAAAGAAAAGAAAGAGCTGGAAGGATGAGATGGTTGGATGTCATCACTGATTTAATGGACACGAGTTTGAGCAAACTCCAGGAGACAGTGAAGGACAGAAGAGCCTGTTGTGCTGCATTCCGTGGGTTTGCTAAGAGTTGTACATGACTTACTGACTGAACAACAACAGGCAAAGATTATCCATTCAGCCTAAAATATCTATATCACAGTTTAAGCTGTTTTATGGATTTCAGTCTTTGATATGACTTCACTTGATTTTCAACAATTCTAACAGGAAATTTGTATAACCACCAATGTGGACTTTTCTTTACCTTTGTTTTAGAAACTATGCCCAAGAAAATCTCCATGCTTTGATAAAGTAGAAATCTTTAAATGAGGCATTTTTCCAACAGTGAATATTTTTTCAATTAGACAACTTT
>NW_011409358.1:0-544 GCF_000754665.1 Bison bison bison | reverse complement strand
CACTTTTCTTTCACTTCCTTCAGGGTTAATGGAAATCAAGTTCCAAGCAGTTCTAAGGCTTTCATGTCGCAGGTGGAGAAACTATTCTGTAGCCTAGATAATAATGGCAGGTTGGATGTTTTGTGGGCTTCCCAGGTGCCACTGCCAAAGAATCTACCTGCCAGTGCAGGAGACACAAGAGACGGGTTCGATCCCTGGGTTACAGAAATCCCCTGGAGGAGGGTATGAAAACCCCCTCCAGTATTCTTGCCTGGAGAATCCCATGGACAGAGGAGCCTGGCAGGCTTCCATCCATAGAGTTGCAAAGAGTCGGACACGACTGAGTATGTTGTGTTCATTGTTAAGCTCCCTCATTTTAATCTGGTATATCAAATTTCTTGATGATAACAATAGTAGCTCACATAAATTGAGGCACCAACCTGTACCCTTACAGACATCCTCTCTTTTAACTTGAATAACCTTGATCTCTGTAGGGACTCATGTTTCCAGTGCCTGCTTTGACTGAGTAGGTTGGTTTGCCTAACTCTGGAATTTATTATTTTTT
>NW_011409357.1:0-636 GCF_000754665.1 Bison bison bison | reverse complement strand
CTGTTGTCTTAAGCAGTATTTCTTAGATTTGACTCATAATAATCTGAGATTTAAAAAAATAGCTCAAGCTACACCTGAATCAAAATTCTCACAAGACGAGCCCAAGAATCTCTATTAAGTATCTGGGTGACTTTCATAATTAGGTACCTGTGGTTATTATACTAGCAGCATTAGTATCATCCAGGAACAGTATGAAAATGTAAATTTGGGGCACCTTCTCACTTTGGGGTTGAGAAATCTGATTTAATAAGTCTTCCATATGATTCTGATGTACACTAAAGTTCAAATACAGTGTAACTAGGCTGCAACAGTGACTTAGGGTAGTGGTTCTCAGATGTGGCTGCACACTAGAATCACCTAAGAAGGTTTAAAAAAAACCCCAGAAAACTCATGCCTAGACCATACCCCAGATACTCTGATTTAATTGAATTGGGGCACAAGGAGCATTTGACTAGGATATCATGGATGCTGAGGCTGATGTAACCAGCCGTCCATAATTCATCTCAGAATTTTGTGTTTATCTAACCTCAGGGATTGGGGCTTTCCAGGTGGCTCAATGGTAAGGAATCTGCCTGTCAATGCAAGGAGATGCAAGAGACGCAGGTTCGATCCCGGGGTTGGGAAGATTCCCTGGAG
>NW_011409356.1:0-536 GCF_000754665.1 Bison bison bison | reverse complement strand
CTGTGAAAGTGCTGCACTCAATATTCCAGCAATTTGCAAAACTCAGAGTGGCCACAGGACTGGAAAAGGTCAGTTTTCATTCCAATCCCAAAGAAAGGTAATGCCAAAAAATGTTCAAACTATGACAGAAGTGCACTCATGTCACACGGTAGCAAAGCAATGCTCCAAATTTTCCAAACCACGCTTCAACAGTACGTGAACGGAGAACTTCCAGATTTCAAGCTGGGTTTAGAAAAGGCAGAGGAACCAGAGATCAAATGGCCAACATCCATTGGATCATAGCAAAAGCAGGAGAATTCCAGAAAAACATCTACTTCCACTTTATTGACTATGCCAAGGGCTTTGCATGTGTGGATCACAACAAACTGTGGATAATTCTTCAAGAGGTAGGAATACCAAACCACCTGACCTTCCTCCTGAGAAATCTGTATGCAGGTCAAGAAGCAACAGTTAGACCTGACATGGGGCAATGGACTGGTTCCAAATTGGGAAGGGAGTATGTCAAGGCTGCATATTGTCACCCTGCTTATTTACCT
>NW_011409355.1:0-553 GCF_000754665.1 Bison bison bison | reverse complement strand
TTGGGTTGCTTTTCTGGGTGCCTGATGTCCTCTGCCGGCATTCAGAAGTTGTTTTGTGGAATTTACTCGACGTTTAAATGCTCTTTTGCTGAATTTGTGGGGGAGAAAGTGTTCTCCCCGTCCTACTCCTCCGCCATCTTGGCTCCTCCAAACACCTTCATTTAGAAGAGGATCTTTGCTGTATATTTGCATTTATAAAATTTCCATTTGAATGTAATTCTAGGTCCAAAATAATTACCTCTACAAGGGAGATTTTAAATGACAAAAGTTGTTTGTTTTTATCCTTTTCATTATCAAGTTCCAAAAACTATTAGGATCCAGGTCTCAGCTTGGGCATGCCAGATACAGACGTCCATTACCTTCACGTTCCAAAGGTTTTAAGATACTGTAATGGCTGCATCTGGATAGTTTGGCCACTGGAACATCAAGATGACAAGGAACCAAAGTTATCTGCTACCTGGAGGCCGCAAAGTATGCAGCAGGGCCTCCAAGCTAAAGATGAGTAAAAGAGATTACCTAGTGCCTGGAGAATCCCAGGGACGGGGGAGCCTGG
>NW_011409354.1:0-578 GCF_000754665.1 Bison bison bison | reverse complement strand
AGGATATAGAGAAATTGGAACCCTTTTACATAGCTGGTAGGAATATAAAATGGTACACCTGCTTTGGAAGACAGTTTGGTAGTTTTTAAAAAAGCTGAACACAGTTTCTATGTGATGCTACAATTTCACTGTTAGTTATATACTCAAGAGGATTAAAAATATATGTTCTCACAAAAACTGGCACATGAATATTCATGCCACTATTGTTCATAATAGTCAAAAGATGGAAACAGCCCGAATGCCTATCAGCTTACAAATAGATAAATAAAATATGTTGCATCCTTACAATATATTATTTAGCCATAAGAAATGAAAAGCTGCTTTATGTTATAACATGAACCTTAAACATTGTGCTGAGTGAAAGAAACCTGTCACAAAAAAGGTTACATGTTGTATGATTCCATTTACATTAAATGTCCAGAACAGGCAAATCCACAGAGTCAAAAGTACATTAGTGGTTCCCAGGGGGTTGGAGGAGGGGGATGGAGAGTGACTGGTTGTACAACTTTGTGAATATACTGATAGCCACTGAACCATACACTTTGAAGGGTTATGATACATGAATTATATATCAATTT
>NW_011409353.1:0-616 GCF_000754665.1 Bison bison bison | reverse complement strand
TTAACCTTTTTGGAAAACCTCCCCGAACTTTTTCACAGCAGCCTCATAATTTTACATTCCCCACCAGCAATGCCTGAAGGTTGCAATTTCTCCACATCTCTGTCAACACTTGTTATTCTCCATTTTTAATATTATGGTCAACTCAGTGGATTAAGGTGGGATCTTGTTATAGTTTTGCTTTGCACTTTCCAAATGACTAATGATGTTGAGCATCTTTCCATGTGCCTGTGGACCTTTTGCACATTTACTTTGGAGAAATATCTATTCAAGTCCTGTGCCAATTTTTAAGATGTCATTTTATACATTCTGGATACTAGACTCATTCAGATATCAGATTTGCAATATTTTCTCCTATTCTATAGGTTGTCATTTGGCTTCCTTGATAATGTCATTTGATGCAGAAAAATTGTTATGAAATCCAATTTATCTGTTTTCTTTTGTTATCCATGCTTTTGGTGTCATATATAAGATTCCATTAACAAATCCAATGTCATGAAAATTTCAGTTCAGTTCAGTCGCTCAGTCATGTCCAACTCTTTGCGACCCCATGAACCTCAGCATGCCGGGCCTCCCTGTTCATCACCAACTCCTGGAGTTTACCCAAACTTATGTTCAT
>NW_011409352.1:0-757 GCF_000754665.1 Bison bison bison | reverse complement strand
AAAAAAAAAAAAAAAAAAAGCACTATCTTGCTTTTAGTATTGTAGTATTAGCTAACATCAGGTGAGGATAGATTTTTTTTTGTCCCCAAAATTCTAAATACATCTTTTGCCCTCTAATCTTCTCAGCTCCAAAATCTCCGAGTTGATCTAAGTTTTTCTTGTTGCTAGTGTTAAGAAATAAACTATATTCAATACCCAGTGACAAACCATAATGTAAAAGAATATGAAAAAATATATATGTCTAACTGAGTCACTTTGCTGTACAGAAGAAATTAACACAATACTATAAATCAGTTATACTTCAATAAACTTTTTACAAAAAGAACTTCAAATAACCCTAAATTCCCTAAATTCCCTTTCGTCTCAGTTAAGAATACAAGTTGGTCAGATAGGAAGATTATGTTGAATGCCCCCTGTGTGTGAAACAGTCACTGTGGGCACAGGGTTTAGACTGCTTGTGTGCATGCATCCCTACTCAGTCGTGTCCAACTCTTTGCAACCCCATGGACTGCAGCCTGCCAGGCTCCTGTGTCTATGGGGGTTGCCATCCCCTTTTCTGGGGATCTTCCCAACCCAAGAATCAAACTCATTTCTCCTACATTGGCAGACAGATTCTTTACCACTGTGCCACCTGGGAAGACCTTATAGACTGCTGAGGCATGTTAAGTAAACAAAGCAGTTATTAGTAAATAAGCAAAGATGTCATGCACAGTTAAAGTTACTTCATCTTCAAGATGGCCATAAAGTCTGAAAACAT
>NW_011409351.1:0-764 GCF_000754665.1 Bison bison bison | reverse complement strand
TCATTCTTATACAAAGCATGCACACAGTATCCTGTTTGATGCTTTGTTTTGGATAAAACATTGTCTGGCATTGTTTTACCAAACACATTTTACTAATGGTTGATTTGGAAGATTGTACTATGCAAAGGTTAAGGGCATGGTCTGTGGAGCCAAAATATCTGGAAACAAATCTTACTCCCTCCACTGTCTAGCTGTGTGAACTAAGTCAAATCACTCAAATCTCTGGGTCTCAGTTCCTCCAAGTGGAAAAACAGGATAGTAACAGTGTTCACATCAAAGTGTTTTTGTGGGCTTTGTATGAGTTTCATATTTGTAAAATTTTTACAATAGTCATAAGCATGGTACAGGGTTTGGCAGTGGTTTTTTAAAAAAAAATTATAGTATTTTAAATAATATCTTAACACATATATAAAATGACCAAACAGAATTCTATATTCTGAGGTAAAATATAAATTGTAATTTTATAGTAATATTTAAGCTATTACTGTTTTGTCTATGTTGTAAACATTATCTTATTCGTGGTTCTATTCAGTTTACTATGCTTGCTTAGTCAGTGCTATAAGCCAATCCTAATTCCAGGCAGAGATTCAGCTATCCATTATGTTAGCTCTGTTATTTGGGATCAGTGGTTAATGGATTCCTGAGGTAGATGAAAGTTTTTATGTAACTGAGATATCATTTTGACAGATGAGGTTACAATGGCTTTAACTAATGTTCTTTCAAGCCTGAGGAGTGCTTGCTTGTATAGGTTCAGCTGAAGCATT
>NW_011409350.1:0-632 GCF_000754665.1 Bison bison bison | reverse complement strand
CCTGAAATGTCTGCTGGCCCGGTCGTCTGCAGTTCTGACTGGGCAGGGTGTGGAGGTCACAGAGGCTCAGAGGTGTGTGACCCCCTTTGCTCCCCCTGGGCCAGCAGGTGTGTGAGGCTGAGCCGCTCCGAGGCAACATGGGCTTCGAGCCCCACACAGATGGGGCCCCTGTGTGCAGCGTGAGCCTTTCTCCCGAGTCAGGAGGTTTATTGTTGAGAAGACATCCCATGATGACCGGGGGAAGACTGGCCTGGATGAGGTAGTGGTCTTTTGGTGGATCTTAGGGACACAGAACATTGAGTGTCCCAGGTGGGGCTTCTGATACCGACGACCACAAAGTGGGGTGGCAGGAAGGCTTAAAACAATACTAATTGATTCTCTCCCAGTTCTGGGGGCCAGAAGTCTAAAGTCAAGGGTCAGCAGGACTGGGCCCCCTGACCTGGGCTCTGGAGGAGCATCACTCCCAGCTCTTCCAGTTTCTGGGGCTCCAGGTGTTCCTGGGTTTGTGGCCACATCCCCCCAGCCTCCGCTTCCTCCTCACACGGCCTCCTTCTCTCTGTGTTTCTCTCCTCTTCTTATAAAGACACCCATCATCCTGCATAAGGCCCACCTAATCCACTGTAACCTTATCT
>NW_011409349.1:0-638 GCF_000754665.1 Bison bison bison | reverse complement strand
GTACTTCTGGATAAGCACACACTAATTTCAAAGCTGCTAATGCTTTTCTGTGTGGGCACACACACAAAGCTGCCAGATCTTTGTGTAGCTGAAAGGTGGCTATTAGAGGTGTTGCCTGAGGAAGAGTCCCTCCTTTTAACATCTGCAGGCCCCAAGGCCAGGTCTGGAAGCTGGAAGAGGAACAGAGAGTTTCTGAAGGTGCTCGAGGTAGACGGCAAATGTTCAGACTCCTGTGGGGTGTGAGCCTTTGCAGGGTTAGTGGTGTGAGCAGGAAGATCTGGGGCTTTCTGTCACTGATATCAGTGATTGGCCTAAGGCCTATTACCTGTGAAAGTGTAATATGTTTGATCCAGTGATTATATATGGGTGACCTGGAATAGTGAGGAGGCAATGCATATTTATAGGAGCCCACTAGCTACTGAAAATAATGCTGAACATGGTGTCACCAAACTCAGGTTTGGCTACTTACTGCTTGAAACCCCACAGAGAGATGAGTCTTGGTTAGAAAAAGGAACTGTTGCTTTATTCAGCAACCTGGAGAGATGCAGATCTGTGTCCCAGAACCAACTCCCAAGATTGTGCTCAGCCATGAAAGTTTTTAAAGGGAAAAAGGAGAAGTGAGTCACAATTAATCAGTT
>NW_011409348.1:0-540 GCF_000754665.1 Bison bison bison | reverse complement strand
AATTCCTTTCTCCAGGGTATCTTCTCAACCCAGGGATCAAACCTGGATGTTGCAGGCAGATTCTTTACCATGTGAGCCATCAGGGAAGCCTTTTCTTTTGGATATTACCATAAACAGAGTTGTTTTCTACAGTTCCTTTTTAGATTATTCATTGCTATTGTATATAAAAAACAATTATCTTTGATGTGTTTATCTTATAAAAACAACATTTTTGAATTCTTTTATTAGCGCTAAAAGTTTCTTTGGTGGGTTAATTGGCATGCTCTACATATAGGTACGTGTCATCCATAAATTTAGTATTTACTTTGATGGTTACATTGTCCCAGATTTGGCTAGTGAGAGAGTCATTCAAACTGGCTCCTCTGTCTTTTGGATATATCCTCATTATTCTTTAAGCACCCTCTTACTTTCTACCTTACACTGTTTTATGATCATTTTGTATTTTCCTTGCACTAGCCTCCAAATCATCCATTTCTCCAAAGAGTCATTGCTCCTTTTCTGAGTGGTAGATGTGATCATTGTCACTTTTCCCAGGCCTTT
>NW_011409347.1:0-595 GCF_000754665.1 Bison bison bison | reverse complement strand
GCTAGGCCTGAAGCCACGCCCACCCGGAAGTCAGATGAAGGCTCAGTATCCCCCGCGCGGCGGGGGGGGGCGGGGCTCCTCCTACTGCCCCAGGCAAGGGGCGGGGCCAAGGTCTACCTCCCAGGGCCGCATGCTGGGGCAGACTGCTGGCAGTCTCGCAGGATTCTTCCTGCCTCAGTTTCTGAACCGTTCATCTTGAGCCACAATGGAAATGTAGACATGTCCTCAGAAGACCTGTTCTCTCAAAGCTGCCTTTTGAAAGCCTTCCAGGAGCCAGCCCAAGAGCCCAAGTCCTCTCTCCGCTGCTCCTCAGAACAGGCTGGCTGGTTTGTGGGGTGATGGCTAATCCAGAAAGCCCAGAGAGTTCACTACTCTGGGAGACTTTCTTGCCATTTCAGGGTGGCCCCAGACCATCCTCTCCCCCAAGGCACAGGCATGAAAATAGGTCGGCGGGCCTACTCTCCTCCTGCCTCTCCACCTGCTCTCTGCTCTGCGTGGTCCACCCTTCCTCCGTCTGAATCCCTGGCCTCGGTAGAGGTTTTCAGGGTCACCAGGGCTTAAGTCTCTCCCCAGTGTCCCTATCCTGGGACGGCTG
>NW_011409346.1:0-551 GCF_000754665.1 Bison bison bison | reverse complement strand
GAAATTGCCCCTGTGAACTACTCTACCACAGACTACAGGAAAGAAAATCTAAATGAAACAAAACAAAACAAACAAATCTCTATGAGGAATGTCTTGTGGGAACAATCTAGTGGTCCCAGCCAAGCAGTATCTATGTCAATGCCTATAATTACTGTCACAGTCAGAACCCAGGAAATATCCACTGAAAAGGGGGGCAGAACCCAAATTACATAACTGTTCCAGAACTGAACAACCATCTGAGGAGGGAATGGGATCCACTGGGTTGATCTCAAGACTAACGACTCTTGGCCCCTTATCTGCAGGACTTCAGGATGGCAGTTTTGGGGCTGACAGAGGACTGGACTGCTTAAAGTAGTACATAGGCTCGCCCCTGGAATACTGGCACATATGCCAGAAAAGGAGGAGGTGCCCATGCTCCAGCTGTGGGAGAAGGGGACAGGCAGAAACCAGCTCAGGTCACCAGGTAGATGTGAAGGTTTCACACAGTGAAGCTGTTAAGTGCAGAGTTGTCCAAGCACCACTTCACAGTACAGGATTCTCAGCCTTATCAA
>NW_011409345.1:0-519 GCF_000754665.1 Bison bison bison | reverse complement strand
GATGGCATCACCCACTCAATGGACATGAGTTTGGGTAAACTCCAGGAGTTGGTGATGGACAAGGAAGCCTGGTGTTGTGTGGTCCATGGGGTCATAAAGAGTCAGACACGACTGTGATACTGAACTGAACTGAACTGATAGAAGCCAAAAGAGAATGTCTACCTAATGATCATGCTTGTGTCCTGTGTGCTAATAAACTGCTGGATAAAGCAAGTCACAGGAGTGAGGTCAAAGTCAAGAGGTGGGATGTAAATCCAGTCTCAAGTGTTCTGTACAGGATATTGAAATAAAGAGTGATTTAGGGCAGTACTATCAATACTATTTACTACAATTAATCTCTTTCTCTTTCTCACATATACATGACATGAAGACACAGACATACACACATGTGGTTTAAAAAAGTAACATATATAACAAGCTTCAAAGAATTAATAGTTTTTGAAATGATTTAAAGAGAGTTTGGGGCTTTTTAGCCATGTGACCTCATATATTGTTCAGTAGCACTGATCAACAAAGGAC
>NW_011409344.1:0-504 GCF_000754665.1 Bison bison bison | reverse complement strand
CATTTTATTATAAACTTGCTTTAACATATACATGCCTTGAATGAGATGTGATTCAACAATGCTACACAACTATTTCAATATTGTTTTCTCACCTGAGAGCTATGTATTATGGATTGGAGAAGGAAATGGCAGCCCACTCCAGTATCGTTGCCTGGAAAATCCCATGGACAGAAGAGCCTAGTAGGCTACAGTCCATGGGGTCGCAAAAAGCTGGACATGACTGAGTGACTTCACTTTCACTTTAATCTTTTAGAAGTGCAATACAAGATTGAATGAACAGATCCTGATAGGATTTCTAGTCTATCACTACCTAGTGATCAATTTAAGTCTCCGTGAAATAGCTTTTTAACAGTGTACTAGTAGTAGAAGTCAAAAGACATTAGTATTGATAAAACAACATCAGCTTCAAAAATTATATGATATTTACAACACATTGCTTCTATCCTAAGCAATCACAATGGAAAGTAACATGATGAATAAAATTTAGAAATTAGTTTTTCATGT
>NW_011409343.1:0-551 GCF_000754665.1 Bison bison bison | reverse complement strand
CTCAGTCACATCCCACTCTTTGCGACTCCATGGACCATAGCCTGGTAGGCTCCTCTGTTCATGGGGATTCTCCAGGCAAGAATACTGCAGTGAGTTGCCATTGCTATCTCTAGGGAATCTTCCTGACCAGTGATTGAACCTGGCTCTCCACACATTGCAGGCATCATCTGAGCCACCAGGGAAGCTCTTGTTGAGGTATACTCCTTTTGTGTCCACTTTCTGAAGAGTTTTGATCATAAATTGGTATTGAATTTTGTCAACAGCTTTTTCTGCATCTATTGAGATATGTTTATTCTTCATTAGTTAATATGGTGTATCATGTTGATTTTCCTACATTGAAGAATCCTTGCATCCCTGCAATAAATCTCATGTGGAGTATCTTTTCATATGTTTGTTTGCCATCTGTATGTGAAGCAAGCAAACACTCTTTGATGAGATGTCTGTTAAGGACTTATGCCCATTTTCCCCAAGCTTTATTGAGATATAATTAACATATATGTTTAAAGTATATAATGTCATATTTAGGTAAACATACGTAATAAGGTTAGTTA
>NW_011409342.1:0-528 GCF_000754665.1 Bison bison bison | reverse complement strand
GTGGAAAAGAGTCAGACCATAACGTGGAAAAGAGTCAGACACAACTGAGCAGCTAAGAACAATATTCCCTTGTGGAGTTGTATCATGCTTTGCTTATCCATTTGTCTGCTGTGGATGTTGAGTTGCTTGCACCTCTTGGCTGCTGTGAATAACGCTGCTAAAATGTGAGTGTGCAAATACCTCTTTCAGACCTTGCTTTCAATTGCTGAGGATATACATCCAGAAGTCAGATTGTTGGATTGGAGGAATGCTTTTGAACCCAACTTGGGGTTACCGAAACCTTTTAGCTCCTTATCAGAAGCTTTTCCTGTGAGTGTGTGTGGCCTGTGGAGAGAACAGACTCACCTCTGCCTTCCATTTACCTGTTCAATGAAGCAGGGGTCAACTTCAGTTAATGGGGCACTGGGCCCACGCCTGTCGACCCATTTCAGGCACCTTACACACACACACACACAAACGCAAACAGCACTGCAGACCCAGCACTTCAGTAACTGAAGACACAGACAAGGCCCCCACTCTGCTGTCACC
>NW_011409341.1:0-521 GCF_000754665.1 Bison bison bison | reverse complement strand
TCCTTCAATGCATTTAGAATAAAATCCAAAGTTTCAACCACAGACTTCAAATTCCTGCATAATGTGGCCTCTGCCTGTCTCTCCAACCTCATTTTCTACCTCTCCCTTCCAGCTCATCATGCTCCACACGCTGAGGATTTCTTTCTTTTCCTTGAACATGCCCTACTTCTTCCCACCTTGGGGCCTTGGCACACACTGTTCTCTTGGCCTGATATGCTCTTGATTACCCATTTCTGGTCTGCCTGGGTCCTTCTCAACTTTGAAGCCTCAGTTCAAATGTTATCTCCTCAGAGCGGGTCTTTCTGACCACTCTAGCTAGAGAATGACCCCTCATCATTCTTTTCTTTAACTGTTTCTTCGCCACAAGTATGAGTTTGTCGGCATCCTTGTTTCTTCTCTGTCAGCCTCACTACAATGTGAGTTGCATGAAAGCGGATGTAGGCGTGTCTTACTGACCATTGTGTACTCAGTGCAATATATGTAAAAAACACAAGTGCTAATGCAATGAACCAGACGAGTAT
>NW_011409340.1:0-569 GCF_000754665.1 Bison bison bison | reverse complement strand
CTGTGTACATCTGCTCAGAAACACATTAAGCAGCTTTACAGATCAATTATCTTCTTGTATAAAATAAGAAAAGACAGAATGAGAAGAGTCCAGAAAACCAGAGTTTCCCACCCAAATTCATAGGGCCAGGAGATGACAGAATTGGGCCATGGTCAAGGGTTCAGAAGCAATCAACAAAGAAGTGATTCAGTTTGCTAGAGGAATCGGAAGTTGGAATTGTGTATATAGGGATGGACCTGCTCGGCGTTGCATGCTCTGAGCCAGAGAGCTCTGGGATTTCTCCTGTCCCTTGAGGGGCAGTCCACACAAGGGGCAGAATCTGGACTCAGGTCCAGAGGAATCCATAGCCCCTCTCTCCAAGGAAATCAATCCTGAATAGTCATTGGAAGGACTGATGCTGTAGCTGAAGCTCCAATATTTTGGTTACCTGATGCGAAGAGCCGACTCATTAGAAAAGCCTCTGATGCTGGGAAGGATTGAAGGCAGGAGGAGAAGGGAGTGACAGAGCACGAGACAGTTGGATGGCATCACTAACTCAATGGACATGCATTTGAGCAAGTCCCGGGAGA
>NW_011409339.1:0-667 GCF_000754665.1 Bison bison bison | reverse complement strand
TTTTTTTTTTTTTAAGCAATAAATGGGAAACACAAAAGGGCTTGTGTACCTGGGAAGGCCCTACAGGGTCCTGCTCAGTTTCAACCCCTCCTTCTGATAATCCTCAATTCTAAGGGGAATAGGAACAAGACAAGAAGGTGAATAAAACTTTAGATAGAAAGGTAAATCTTAAACTCTTCAGGGAAACTCAGTTTTAGAAGGACTTGGTTTCATAATCAGTTAGTTTTTGCTGTCCAGCAAGCAACCTCAAGATTCCACTGGCGAACAATAAGTACTGTATTGTTCATGTATCTGAGATTGCACTAGTCATTCTGCTTATCTTGTCTGGATTTGCTTACACATCTGTGGTTAGCTGTTTCAACTGGGGTAGACAGGGTGATTTAGTGATGCTCCACATGTGTCTTTTCCTCCAGTATAGAGGTTAGTAGGCTAAATGCTGCCTACCACCTGTTTTTATAACTAAAACTTTATTGGCTCACAGACCTGCCCATTTGTTTACATACTGTATATAGTTGCTTTTTCACTACAAAAGTAGTGTGAGGTAGTTGCCACAGGATTTTATGGTCTGTAAAACCCAAAATACTTATTATCTGTCCCTTTACAGAAAAAAATTTGCCTAAAAAATTTGTTTTAAAAGTCCAGCTCTGGCAGTTCTCCTGGTAATAAT
>NW_011409338.1:0-527 GCF_000754665.1 Bison bison bison | reverse complement strand
TCTCACTCAGCACAGTAAAGGTGCCCTTGAGGTCGTTGAGATGTTTTATGCCCTCACCAAAGAAGTCTAGCATCTTCTTGCCATGTGCCTTCACCTTAGGGTTGCTCATAATAGCATCAGCAGAGGACAAGTCCCCAAAGGACTCAAAGAGCTTCTGAGTCCAGGGGTAGACAACCAGCAGCCTAAGGGGTGAAAATAGCACAAGGTTAGAGGGAGTCACCACCTCCTAGAGTTTCAGGGGATGACTCTGTCCCCACACTCCCAGCCGTCATTCACTCTCCTTAAACCTACCTTGTAAGCTGAATACCTGCTTGCCTAGGGTTTCAACACCAACTTCATCCAACCTCATCTTGCTCCACAAGAACATGAAAGAAAACTTCTCCTTAAAAGTCAGTTTAACCATAATGTCTGTTTGTATAGTTGCAAGTTGTGTCAGAAGCAAGTATAAGCATCAGGGACCTGCTCTTTCTTTTTTTTTTTTTTTTTATCCATTTGTGAAATAAGAACAAACATTAAGAAATGTGAAA
>NW_011409337.1:0-683 GCF_000754665.1 Bison bison bison | reverse complement strand
GATATTACTGAAAACCTGATGTGAGTTAGTAATGGGTTATACTAAGCAGGCATAGATCTCCTTTTATGACACTTTATCTGACACATATGCATCAACCTTGCCAAACAGTATCATTTTAAGAAAAGTCTAGAAATGGTCGTTTAAAATTATATTTTATTATTTCTAACACATACTCCAATGATTTAATACCTTTAAGTATTAAGCAAAAGACATATGTTAGTAATAAACCACTTCTGCAGAAGCATTTGATTGCTAACATCTACTAAAGCCACTTTTGTTTCTTTTGCTTCTGCCAGGAACATTATCTGTTAACTGAACACACTAGTGTGGGAGCAAACTGAAGGCATTTCATAATAAATGTGTCTGTCAACTCTCAGAAACCACCAAGTTGGTTTTACTGCTCTCCAGCTGTCTGCTTCAGAAAGCTATTCAGTAGTAATGAGTTATTTGAAAAATAAAAGTAATTGACAAATCAAGCATTGATATGCTTTTTTGATAGTAAATAGGACTGAATATTAATGTAACTTAGCACAGGTTGATTTAAAATTTTTAAAGAAGTTGACTGTCAGAGTACTTTCTATCAGAAAAGCAAAAGTGCAAGTGTTAGTTACTGAGTCGTGTCCAACTCTTTTGTGACCCCATGGACTGAAGCCCTCCAGGTTTCTCTGTCCATGGTTTTTCCC
>NW_011409336.1:0-713 GCF_000754665.1 Bison bison bison | reverse complement strand
CACCTTATTACCTGTCATGAATTCTAGGATTTCAAGATATCATTATCCCACTGCTATCAAAGCACTCAGTTATATAACTCTCTCTGTCAGCCTTGCTACAGAGTACAGTCTATAACCACTGAGCTTATCACTGGTGCTGGTACTGTGCACACACACACGCACATACAAGGTAACAATAGGTCACTTATAAAGTGTAGAGTATTTCAAGAGAGAGTAATTTCAATTTTTAGTTAATTTTGAATCATCACTGAAAGCTTGCTATATAACAGGTTTTGTGCTATGTTCTAAGTATGTAAGAATAAACAAAGATTAAGATCCATTTTTAAGTTTTCCTTCTAATATGGGGGACACCGTGAGGTAAACAAATTGCAATCTAATTTGTAAGACAGAATAATGGCAGACATTTTACTAAATGTGGTGCAAATAAGAAAATGATCAACTAGGGTCAATCAAAGAGGATGAAATCCCAACTTGGGGACTTAAGATTTGAGATGAGTTTGCAGCAGTTTTGTGTAGGGAAGTAGGGGAGTTGTGGAGATAAGGAAAAGGGAATGCCAATGAAATTGAGACCTATTTAAAGGTTCCAAATAAGAAAGAACAGAAAAAGCAATATCCTGGAGAATAGTAAAAGAAGAAATTGGATAGGTGAACAAGACGGCATGAAATGAATTAGACCTATTTAGGAGTTCTTACGCCGTACTTCCAATGTCCTG
>NW_011409335.1:0-531 GCF_000754665.1 Bison bison bison | reverse complement strand
TATTGCCAAATCAATTAAATCAAGGCATTAAATCTGTGGCTGAAAAGTTATGAAACCACTTATATTTATTTATTAAATGGCATTTTAACTGCATTAACAGAATCATTAATTAAGCACATCATTTGTTTAAGTTTTACAAACTTGTTCGAATTACTTTTGTAAACCGAAAAAATAAGATAAAAATTAAATTTTAAAATAAACTGAACTATCTGGCATGTTAAATTATTAGGTGAAGAATTGTTTTGTATTTCATCAGCTTTATAAATTCACATGGTGACATATCAAGTTTCCCCAAGTAGGGAGGGATACACCTGTAAAAGATTAGGACCAGCATGTCTTGTTTTACATAAATAATTGTGTTGTGTTATGAAATTGTGGAACTTAATCAGAAGACTATCTTAAGTCCTTGTTCCCACATTTTTTAAAATGAAAGCTCGGACTAGTCTGTAGTTTTCAAATGATTTTAGCTATGAAAACACTTTTATCAAGTGAAATAATCATAGCTAATAAGACAGATAATCTTTGTGGTTT
>NW_011409334.1:0-646 GCF_000754665.1 Bison bison bison | reverse complement strand
GTAACTCAGAAACAGCCAGATGGGAGATGGGCAACAAGAGCTATGGAAAGGAGCCCCCATGCTCTCTCCAAATGTGCTGCCCTCCCCAGACCTCCATGTGCTTCTCAACCGGGAAGCTCTCAGAACCCCATCCATTTGGGTTTTTATAGAACCTTCATTACCTAGGTATAATTGATTAAATCACTGGACATTGATTCATCCAGCCTCCATCCCTTCTCCCTTCTCCCCTCCCTGTGAGTTAGGTGCTGGTTCTGAAATGTCCAACTCTCCAATCACATGTCGTTTGCCCTGGCATCCAGCCTTCATCCTTAGGTGAGCTATGAGTGATCCAAAAGTCACCTCATTCACATTAAAAAAAAAAAACAAAAAAACTTTGTCCCTCTCATCACTTAGAACATTCCAAGTGTTTGTGGAGTTCTGTGCCTGGAACAGGGACAAATATCAAATATATATAGATATTTTTATTAAAAAATCACAATATTACTATTTCTTTGGTTATATTTTTAAGGGCTAGACAGAAACTAAACATTTAGAAGTTTTGATTACCTTATTAATTTGTTTTATTGAATTGAAATTCTGTGGATGTCAAATTACTTGTTTCAGAAACAAGCTATTTTATCTATCACTAAAGATATTTAATCATTCT
>NW_011409333.1:0-563 GCF_000754665.1 Bison bison bison | reverse complement strand
TTTCCTGCATTGCAGGTGATTTCTTTACCGTCTGAGCCACCTGCCATTGCAGGAGACGCAAGAGATGTGCGTTCCATCCCTGGGTTGGGAATATCCCCTGGAGGATGGCATGGCAACCCACTCCAGTATTCTTGCCTGGAAAATCCCATGGACAGAAGAGCCTGGCCGGCTATAATCCATGGGATCGCACAGAGTCAGACATGACTGAAGCAACTTAGCACGCAGACACAGAGACTGGGCGCACTGGAAGTGGAGCTGAGGGCCCCACTGTCCAGGTGTGGGTTAACAGGGGTAGCTCAGGGCTAGTTGTGGGTTGAGCTGGCTTTTCAAGTGTATGAAGGAATTCATCAGTCAGACAAGAGAGTGGAAAGCTTCCCAAATAGAGTGAAAAGAATGTGTAAAGGCTCAGAGGTATAAGAGAGACACGTCAGATTTCAAGGAACTCTGAGGAGGGAGGAGTAGTAAATGGGTGGAGTGTATCAATACTTGGAGCGAATGGTGGGGGACAAAGCTGGTGGGCAGATGGGAGCGAGAAGCCTGGGGCTTTGTGTGCCCTACTCTGC
>NW_011409332.1:0-546 GCF_000754665.1 Bison bison bison | reverse complement strand
TAAGATCATGGCATCTGGTCCCATCACTTCATGGCAAATAGATGGGGAAACAGTGAAAACAGTGTCAGACTTTATTTTTTCTGGGCTCCAAAATCACTTCAGATGGTGATTGCAGCCATGAAATTAAAAGAAACTTACTCCTTGGGAGGAAAGTTATGATCAGCCTAGATAGCCTATTCAAAAGCAGAGACATTACTTTGCCAACAAAGGTCCATCTAGTCAAGCCTATAGTTTTTCCTGTGGTCATGTATGGATGTGAGATTTGGACTGTGAAGAAAGCTGTGCACTGAAGAATTGATGTTTTTGAACTGTGGTTTTGGAGAATACTCTTGAGAGTCCCTTGAACTGCAAGGAGATCCAATCAATCCATTCTAAAGGAGAACAGCCCTGGATGTTCTTTGGAAGAAATGATGCTAAAGCTGAAACTCCAGTACTTTGGCCACCTCATGCGAAGAGTTGACTCATTGGAAAAGACTCTGATGCTGGGAGGGATTGGGGGCAGGAGGAGAAGGGGATGATAAAGGATGAGATGGCTGGATGGCATCA
>NW_011409331.1:0-529 GCF_000754665.1 Bison bison bison | reverse complement strand
AGAAGGGGACCACAGAGCATGAGATGGCTGGATGGCATCACTGACTCAATGGACATGAGTCTCAGTGAACTCCAGGAGTTGGTGATGGACAGGGAGGCCTGGCGTGCTGCAATTCATGGGGTCGCAAAGAGTCGGACACGACTGAGCGACTGATCTGATCTGAGGAAAGCCCTAGCATTAAAATAAGTTAAATACTTAAACAATTAAAAAATTGTTAAAATAAGCATGCACTTTTGAATCAAACAGATCCAGTTTCCAATTCTGGTACTGCTATTCACTAACTATGGAATCACAGGAAATGGACTTAACATTCTTTCAGCATTTCACAACAATATCTACTTTATATATTTTCTATTGGTATTTCAATATCTACCATATTATAAACTCAATAAAGTTTTACTTCCATTTGAATCTTACAAACACAACTACATAGGACAGAGTATGTCAGCATGGTAATCAATGATAACCACTTCAATGTGTACATATGTGAGTGAAATGAATGAAAACATCTTAATGGTCTCTAAGTTTT
>NW_011409330.1:0-566 GCF_000754665.1 Bison bison bison | reverse complement strand
CCATTCACTGAGCATAAGTATGCCATCGGTGACCATACTGAACCATTGAATCTGTGTTTGTGTGTGTGTGGTTAAATGCTATAGAATGGCATAATTATTTGAAATGAAATGTATGTTGAATGAAACATACAAAAACTTGTATGCTTTGCTCAGTAGTAATTGAACTAAATGGCCTGCGCTTCCTTTATTGAATCAATCAAAAAACATATTTGTGCAGACATTTATATGATACCACCACCTAACCAACATCCTACCAAATATATTTTGGTTGTGGAAGATTGCAGTTCTGAGACAATGAGAACCACTGGCATGCTCAATGACTTTAATTTCAAATAATAAACAAGAGACCACAAAGGATAATATTCATATCCATCTTGCCCTGCAGAGTCAGGTGGCTCTAGGTCAGGAGAAGAATGGAGAAGGGAGCAAAGGGTAGCTGAAGGAAGCTTACCTGATACTGTAGAGTACTTTGCCATTTTTTGAAATGCGAAGTAATTTGTTGTCAGTTGTAACATCATGGAAGTTGGCCCCCTTCTCATTGGCAAAGAACAGGTCAGGTTTCCAGA
>NW_011409329.1:0-546 GCF_000754665.1 Bison bison bison | reverse complement strand
GAAAAGTTTTAGGGTTATTTCAAGCTTAAGTACTGTGCAGGCATTGAAAGCAGTTTCCCTGGTTTACTTCACCTCTCCTAACTTCTTACCCTTATCTAAAGTATAGGATTAAACAGGTAACTGAATAAGTGTTAAGTTGAAAGGAAATACAATGTAGAGTACCACTTGTCTACATTAATTTTATAAATATTAATTTTCTTTACCCTCTACATCATGTTTCATAGGGGAAACATCTGTTGTTAATTCACATAATCCCCATACTCAAT
The DNA here is from genome assembly GCF_000754665.1 of Bison bison bison. Taxonomy (NCBI): domain Eukaryota; kingdom Metazoa; phylum Chordata; class Mammalia; order Artiodactyla; family Bovidae; genus Bison; species Bison bison. Next base: position 280 of record NW_011409329.1, on the reverse strand, counting down.
TCTCTTGATCCTAGGGGTAGGATTTCATTGCTTTCATCATCATCAATCATCATTACCATCATCATCACCATCACCAAGAGCAGTTGTCCTATGGGGAATTTTAAATGACCTGTCCCTTCGATAACCCTGTATGCGAGATAGCAAAAGAGACACAGATGTATAGAACAGTCCTTTGGACTCTGTGGGAGAGGGAGAGAGTGGGATGGTTTGGGAGAATGGCATTGAAACATGTATATTATATGTGAAACGGATTGCCAGTCCAGGTTCGATGTATGATACA
>NW_011409328.1:0-514 GCF_000754665.1 Bison bison bison | reverse complement strand
CAACTGAGCGACTGAACTGAACTGACTGAATGTTTATTTTAGTCAAATATGTGATATTTTCTCCCATGTTTCTTCAAATATCTTTTCTTCTCCTTTTCTTGTCTCCTCTCTGTCTGAGACTTCCATTAGGCATATGTTTATATGCTTAAAAGTTGCTAAGACTTTTCTTTCATTCTTTTTTCTTTCTGTTCCTCAGACCAGATACTCTATCTTCAATTAACTTATCTTCAAGTTAAATGATTCTTTTGGCTTCTCACACCTCCTGTTGATCCCTCTTAGTGAATTTTCATTTCAATCATTATAATTTTAAATTCCAGAATTTTTTATTTGGTTCCTTTTTATGATTTCCATCTCTTTATTGATATTTGGTGAGACATTATTCTCATGTTTTTCTATAGGCTCTTTTTTTTGGGCGGGTCAGAATATGGTTTCCTTTGGTATTTTGAACACATTTATATTAGCCAATTTAAAGTCTTTGTCTGATAAATCCAACATCTGGGCTTACTCGAGGCAG
>NW_011409327.1:0-566 GCF_000754665.1 Bison bison bison | reverse complement strand
TTTTTTTTTTTTTAGATTTTTTTGATGTGGACCAGTTTTAAAGTCTTTATTGAATTTGTCACAATTTTGCTTCTGTTTTATGTTTTGGTGTTCTGGCCACAAGGCATGTGGGATCTTAGCTCCCAGGCCAGGGATCAAACCTGTGCCCCCTGCATTGGAAATGCAGAGTCTTAACCACTCGACCACCAAGGAAGGGCCCTTCTTTTCCTTCTTTCTTTCTTTCCTCTCTGCTCTTTGGTCTTTCTACTGCTCTCTATTTTTCCATATTTTGTTTTTTCCTTTCTTTCTTCTTTCCTTCGTACATGGAAGGAAACTACAAGATTGAACCACAGGCTGGAAATGGCCAAATATCAGCAATTTCACACACTCAGCCTAATACTGAAGAAGGCAATCCCATGGACGGAGGAGCCTGGTGGGCTGCAGTCCATGGGGTCACTAAGAGTTGGAGACGATTGAGCGACTTCACTGTCTCTTTTCATTTTCATGCACTGGAGAAGGAAATGGCAACCCACTCCAGTGTTCTTGCCTGGAGAATCCCAGGGACGGGGAGCCTGGTGGGCTGCCAG
>NW_011409326.1:0-612 GCF_000754665.1 Bison bison bison | reverse complement strand
TCCATGTTGGGCTATGTGTTAATAGCATACTGTATTGTTTACTCAATCCTTGTAGTATAGTTTAAAATGTGAGTGCAGGAAACCTCTAGCTTTGTTCTTTCTTAAGACTTTTTTTGGGGGTGATGCTATTTGGAGTCTTTTGTGGTTTTATACAAATTTTAGAATTATTTATTCCGCTTTTGTGAAATATGCCATTGGCATTTGATAGGGATTATGTTGAATCTGTAGATTGCTTTAGAAAATATGGACATTTTAATATTAATTCTTCAAATCCACAAGCACAGAATATCTTGCCACTTTTTTGTGTGTCTGGTTTCTTTCATTAGCATCATATAGTTTTTAATGTACAGATCTTTCACTTCCTTGATTAAATTTACTCCTAGGTATTTTATTCTTTTTGATGAAGTTGTAAATGAAAATTTTTTAAAAATGCCTTTCTGAGAGTTCATTATTAGTGCATAAAAATGCCATAATGATTTTGTATCTATGACTCTGCTAAATTTGCTAGTTCTGACAGTTTTTTTGGTGAAGTCTGTAAGGTTTGCTTTATGTAGTATCATGTCATTTGCTAATAGTGATGGTTTTACTTCTTCCTTTCCAATTTGAGTGCCC
>NW_011409325.1:0-636 GCF_000754665.1 Bison bison bison | reverse complement strand
GGGCAACAGAGAATGAGATGGCTGGCTGGCATCACCAACTCAGTGGACATGAGTTTGAGCAAACTCCAGGACAGTGGAGGACAGGGGAGCCTGGAGTGCTGCAATCCATGGGGTCACAAAGAGTCGGACACGACTTTGTGAGGAAACAACAATCTGCCTTTTCCAGATGGCCATCGTCTGGAGTTCAGGAACACTGTTATTTTTCATACTGGTATTTCTCCAAGTCCAAAACACAAAGTAGTATAGCCTAGAGAGTCTATAACTCTTTTAATTCAATTTAAATTTTAGATGGGTATTTTATATCCTTACTAAGTGAAGTTTAAGAGAACTTTTATCTGAAACTATCTATTAATAAAATGATTTTTGGTCAGAATTAGTTATCCAAGGAACTTTACCCTCCAGACATATGTATCACTCATAGTAATTAAAGATGTGTACTAATCATTTAAAATCCAACATAGTATACAAATAATCTTTGAATAAATTAGAAGACACAAATAAACGATAGATAAACTACAGTGAAGGCATGCCTTCTGCCAGAAGAGCTGGAGTTGAAAACACACCAGCCAGTTGGATATCCTTGTTCAGAGAGAACCGCCCTACCATACAAAATGGGCCTGCCCTTGCTCCTCTCTT
>NW_011409324.1:0-612 GCF_000754665.1 Bison bison bison | reverse complement strand
CTAAAAGAGGTTTATTTGCTGGTAATATAGCTTAAAAGTAATTAAATATATTCCCCCAAATATCTGCTAAGGTTTAAATAGGATCTATATTTTTCCTGATTGTACAAGGACTACATATGTATAGGCAATGAATAAAATATAAGTAAAAAAATTCAAACTGTGAGCTTAGAAAAATGATTAACACATTGCTGAATTTTATTATTTTTTCTTTTGTGTATTTATAATATATATGTCTTTTCCTTTTTACCAAACTAGCATTCTACTCTGCTTTTCATTTCTTACTTTACTGCTGGGCAGTTTTTCAAGCAATCTTATATTAGATGTAATGAACACAAGTGAATGACAATCATGGGTCCTTGAAAAGGGAAAGGTATGTTGGATTGCTGTTTAAGTTACCTTGAGATAGAGATAGGAAAGGAGCACAGGACAAGCATGCACTATCCCATCCTTAAGACTTGAACTAGCTTGTGCTGTGCTAAGTTGGTAGAGATGACTGATGCTTTATTATGCTAAAAAGGCATCGCAAAAGACTTTTAATGAGAGGTGGGAATGGCCCTGCATGTCCGAAGTTGGGTTGTACTACAGAAAACAAGCTACTTAAGTAGAAAACAC
>NW_011409323.1:0-594 GCF_000754665.1 Bison bison bison | reverse complement strand
AAGTAGTTCAAAAATGTGTTACTTTGGTCCCAGAAATAAAAAAAAACTTAAGATTTGACTGTATTTGTATGATAACAATAAACATTCAGCAAGAAAGATAAAAGAAAATTTGAGCAAGAGTGAAATATTTTCTTCCAGGAAAACAGTGAGTAGCCGGGCTGTGCAGGCCCTGCGTTATTTACAGTGTTGCTTCCTTATACCTGTTTCCCTTGAGAACTTGGAGGGGTGTGAGCAGCGGGGACAAGGCGGAGCCCTTAGAGGTCAGAAGGAAGGACGGTGGTTCCTGACACCACACAAGGGTCACTCTGCCTGCTCAGAGTCAGGCTCTGTAGCAGTGACGTGCCACCTGCCCCCTCCCCGCTGAGCACAGAGTCCTGAGCGCAGTCTGCGGTGTCTCAGCCGGGCCCATTGTCCAGCTCAGTGCTCAGGTCCTCTAGGCCTGGAAAGAGTGGCAGAGCTGGCAGTGTGAGGTGTCCGGGAACCAACAGGTCCCAGGCAGAGACCCCGGACCACGATGCCTGCGGGTCTCCAGCCCTCAGGAGCCGCGATTGGTCCTTTGGCTCCAGACGCGGTCACTCAGCTTCCTTGACGACT
>NW_011409322.1:0-510 GCF_000754665.1 Bison bison bison | reverse complement strand
GGCTCTGTACTTTGATCCCCTCCACCTGCCTGCCAGGGTCCCTCTCTGGGAAATGTCAAGTCTGCCACCACTTATGCCCCTTCCTCAGCTCACAGCCATGACCTAGGCCACACCGCCACGGCAGGCCCTCCTAACACTCACCTAGCCTTGACTGTGGTCTCCAGACACACCCCCTATATCCTCTGGGCACAATACCACCAGAGAAAAATCTTGAAAGAACTCAAGATTAGTGAGGGAGATAAACTTGTACACAGAAACCTTAGTAGAGGCCAGGCATGATAAGGGCTATAATGGAGCTAAAGCTACCATTTATTATGGAAGTGTTTTCTCTGTATCGGGCACTGGCTCATTCCCATTTCCCACATGGCCCTGGCAAGTCTTTGAGGGTCCTTTACCCCCATGGGGCCTGTCCCCCTGCTGTCCTGCCCTACAGCAGCTGGAGGCTAGGAGGCTCAGGTCTTCACCTGAGAAGTCTGGCTCAAATGTTCAGCAGATATGGAATTCACTGGG
>NW_011409321.1:0-530 GCF_000754665.1 Bison bison bison | reverse complement strand
CAATTTTGGCCTGAACGACTTACAGCATTTCCCACTCATTGAGCTGGAGAAGGCTGAAGGGGGACCTGGTTAGGAGGGAACGGCAGGTGTCTCATCTGCTGAAGCTCAGTAAATTTCTGTCCTGTGTTCTTTCTTGGATGCAGAATGTCTTTTGCTTGGGAAACTGTGTTCAGGATTCAGCAGTGTCAGTCAGTGGATTTTTATGTTCATTAACAGCTGTAGTTTTGCAATAAAAAACTAAATGATCGTTTTTAACTTTTCAGACAAAGCAGGCTTGCAAAGAGCCAAGGGAAAAACCATCTGGCCTTGGCACAGGGGTGTCTGTAGAAGCCCTGAAGCTGCTGAGCATCACATTTCTGCTGTGCTCTCTGACTTGCCTCTTGCTGGAGACTGTTGCTTCCTCTGTGTCACTGCCACAACACTCAGTGGGTGTGTTTGCCGTTATGATGAAAGTTCCGGCCTCCATAGGACCTAAGATTCCCATCGAAGGTCAGGAAAAACTGATTTTGTATTTAAAAATAATCTTCATT
>NW_011409320.1:0-523 GCF_000754665.1 Bison bison bison | reverse complement strand
CATTTTCTCCAGGCAAGACCAATAACTAAAAAAAAGAAAGAAAGAAAGAAAAAGAAAAATAAAACAAAAAACCATGGTAATTTTAGTTTCCATGTAAGAATTGCTGTTTCACAGTATATTTGCTTTCTAGGCTGGAGTGCAAAGCTCTTGTGGGCAGCTCCAAGGAAGAACAGTCTGAAATGCAGAGAAGGGTAAATGCACAGGTTTGCTCGAGATTTTCTTATGTGGTCCCCAGACCATTCTCCACTCTGTCCTGGAAGATCTGGAATACACCCTCTTGAGTTTTCTCCTTTTACGCTCACTTTTCTTCTTTTCCACAGGACTCTGCCATCTCCAAAGATTTCCATCTGCTTTTGAATTTGTCTTTGCTGCTTTGGTTTTCCCTTTGCTGGTAAACATACCAAATTGAAGTATTTAACACAATATCTATTCTTGGATTGAAGAAAGTAGCATTAGTCACTCTTAACTTAAAAAAAAAAACACCCCAAACTAAAACTAAAAAGGTTTAGTTAGGCTCACCAAA
>NW_011409319.1:0-584 GCF_000754665.1 Bison bison bison | reverse complement strand
GATTCATGTGGTAGAACATGGAAAGAACTACAGAGCCTCTTGAGGAAAGTAAGAGGAGAGTGATTAAGGTGACTGAAAACTCAACATTCAAAATGAGATTCATGGCATCCAATCCCATCACTTCATGGCATTAAGATGGGGAAACAATGGAAACAGTGAGAAACTTTATTTGGGGGGAGCAGGTTCCAAAATCATTGAAGATGGTGACTCTGTTCAGGAAATTAAAATATGCTTTCTCCTTAGAAGAAAAGTTATAACCAGGCTAGACAGCACATTATAAAGCAGACAAAGGTCAGTCTAGTCAAAGTTATGTACAGAGATCAGAATTGCACCTAAAGAATCTTGACCTCCAAAGAATCAATGCTGTTGATATGTGGTATTATAGAAAACACTTCAGAGTCCCTTGGACTGCAAGGAAATGAAAGGGGTCAATTCTAAAGGAAATCAGTTCAGAATATTGATTGTAAGGGCTGATGCTGAAACTGGATCTTGGATATTTTGGCCACCTGAAGTGAAAGGCTGACTCATTGGGAAAGAACCTGATGCTGAGAAAGATTGAAGGCTGGAGGACAGACGTGTGCTCT
>NW_011409318.1:0-505 GCF_000754665.1 Bison bison bison | reverse complement strand
TCCTTTAAATATATTCTTCATTTCCCTTCTGGCATGCAGAATTTCTCCTGAAAGAACAGCTATTAAGCATATGCGGTTTCCCTTGTATGTTACTTGTTGTTTCTCCCTTGAAGCTTTCTTTGTGTTTAGTTTTTGTTAGTTTGATTACTATGTGTCTTGGCATGTTTCTTCTTGGGTTTACCCTGTATGGGACTCTTTGTGCCTCTTGGATTTGATTGGTTATTTCTTTTTCCATTTTGGGAAATTTTCCACTATAATCTCTTCAAAAATTTTCTCATATCTTTTCTTTTTCTCTTCTTCTTCTAGGACCCCTATAATTCGAATGTTGGTGCATTTGATATGGTCCCAAAGATCTCTGAAACTGTCCTCAGCTTTTTTCATTCTTTTTATTTTATTCTGCCCTTCAGAAGCTATTTCCACCATTTTATCTTCCAGATCACTGATTCATTCTTCTGCTTCAGATATTCTGCTATTGATTCCTTCTAGAGTATTTTTAATTTCAGTA
>NW_011409317.1:0-518 GCF_000754665.1 Bison bison bison | reverse complement strand
TATATCTCACTTTTATCCTAGATAGCGTTAAATAAAGGTACTAGACTGCTGGAGGGAGACCTAATGATTTCACTGTTCTAAAACAGTGCAGTGAAGGGAAGAGAGCAGCTTAGCATTTATATAGCTTTGTGAAACAGGGAGGAAACATTTGTTAGCAATCCATCCTTTGTGGTCTTTACATAAACCCATCTTTGAACACCTATGGGATGACAGCCCTCCAAATCTTCTTTAGTTCCAAATCCTTAGCATTCAGCTCCAAGAGCTTCAAATAAGAATTCTTGGGTACTTATCCACTACTTTAAAAAAAAAAAAATCAGAAGCTGGTGGGGTGTGGTGGAAGGGAATAACATGAAATTTTAAAAAAAGAAAAGAAAAGAAATGCCTGACTTTAAGTCTCAGCTGTCCACATCCTCAGGAAATTATAACTCTGGCTGCTCTATTCCTAGAGATTAGGTAAAACTGACAAGAATGTTACTTTGCTTCCCACACACTATTCTGACCTAATTTTCTTTCTATGT
>NW_011409316.1:0-521 GCF_000754665.1 Bison bison bison | reverse complement strand
CAATTAATCTGTGAAGCCATGTATGGTGACTCATTTCCTAACCCCATTCCCACCCCTCCCAGAGTCAGTGCTCACCCACAAACCCTTTTCTATCTCCTCTTCAAGTTCCCCAGTAGGAGACTTAGGCCCACAATTTTGAAAACATTGATAGCCCATGGTTGGACCCAACCACTGGCCCTCCTTCCCATGGCAACCATCTTTACTAATACGCATGGTAGATGAATTACGGATGTTCTGAGAAGAACCTACATGGGACTTACCCGTTCTGAAGATCCCAAAGAGAATAACAAGATTCAGCAAGTGTCTTGCTTTACTACTCAAGGATACTACTTTTGTGTCAAGCTTAGACCTCGCAGGCTAGTGTGTCAAAGGTTGAATTGCCCTGAAACACAACCTTTGTGATTGATTACTATGGGAATCTCACATTCTATCTATGTATGGTTTAACTGAATTTTGTGTACCATGCATAGTCTTCTTTCTGTCATTTGCCCCTGGGGAACTCTTAGGGCCCTGATGATAGC
>NW_011409315.1:0-611 GCF_000754665.1 Bison bison bison | reverse complement strand
GGAATTTGTCTCTCTCTGTTTGACTTATTTCACTTAGTATTTAATTCGTACGTCCATCCATGTTTCTGCAAATAGCATTATGTCATTCTTTTTCATGGCCAAGTAGTGTTTTTTAAGTGTCACTTTTAATGCTATGTGAAAAAGACAATGTGTTATGTCCTTAGACTGTTCTAGGCCACAATAATATGGTCTATAACTTTATAGTTTAGAAGTTTGTTAGTTTCCTTGAGTTTTTTTCCTCCAATTATTTCAAGCAACCCGGAACTTTTTTTAGTGAAAAATCTTGGCTCTCGCTTCAACTATTTGTTCATTTCTGAATCAAAATTTATAGACCCTTTATTTGACTAAAGTAAAAGTCAGAACCTACTGAGCAAGTCCATTTCAATTAACAGAACAAAGCTTTAATAAGCCAAAATTTGATTTGTGCACTGTACAGCTTCTATCCCAATTCCAGGTAAGACTGATGATATTTTTTTTTTGCAGTTCTTAAGTTTATTTTTATTGGAATATAGTTGCTTTGCAATCTTGGGTTAATTTCTGCTGTACAGTGAAGTGGATCAGCTATATGTATAATACAACCCCTCTTTTTTGGATTTCCTTCCAATGTAGGT
>NW_011409314.1:0-655 GCF_000754665.1 Bison bison bison | reverse complement strand
CAGCAGTTGAGTCACAGGATATTCAAGAGCATCTCGGAGTTTGCTTAGGTGATGCCATTGCTGTAAGTGACACAAGTAAGAATATATATTGTTTGGACGGTTCTAAACAACCGATTGAGTCAGTCAATACAGAATAGCACAATCAAGTGTTACTCTTTGTTTTTAAATTATCTTTTAATCCCTGGTGTCTCAGCTTGTAAAGAACTTTACTGTTGAACAACTTGACGGGTTCACAACTTTACTATTACGCAACTTTACTGTTACACAAACTTTACTGTTATACAACTTTACTGATACACAAAACTGCTACCTTCATCATAAAAACAATCCAAATCACCAAAAGGAAAGTGGCAATTTGAAGACAGATACATACCATGTTTCATTCTAATTAAAACAAATCACAGGATGGTAACAAATATCTTAATATTTCAGAATGAGTGCATTTAAAAATTAGCCTTCCTCAGAAATTGGCTGAATTGATTGTTATTTTGTTTTAGATAAAGATATGTTCTAGGAGCTTTACTATTTAAAAAAAGTAAATACTAGAAATAACAATTAAAATATATGTGCAAATCAGTATATTTTTGTCAAAAGTAGAGGCATTAGGTGAAAATTGTCTTTAAGTTCTTCTTTGCAAATTACTCTCAACACAGTG
>NW_011409313.1:0-641 GCF_000754665.1 Bison bison bison | reverse complement strand
TTCAATGAACTTATTTTTATGGAGGTCATTCACATGCTGCAAGTAAGCAAGTCACCAAAGCAGGTTTATTAAGATAGAAACGAGGGCCATCTTGGCTCTCATCTCCTCATCACCACTAGTGGTGAGAAAATGGCAGGGAGGTCAAAAAGAAGGCAGCTGCTATTCTTTTTCCTCCCAAGCTTGAATTCTGTCCCATAAGATACACTTTGTCTTTCTGGACTCAAATCAGCCAGCAAGCGCTTAAGTAAAATTAAGGCAACTGCACCAATGGCAAAGAATTTGATGGAAAGCTTGCTGGAGACAGCTCATTTGAGTAAAAGCTTTGCCTGTTCAAGGAAAAGTATAATTTCTGGAGGAAATATTTCTGGGAAGGGCCAGGTGGCTTTGCAATTTTATAGCTGAGGTGATATCAGTTATCGAGGACAAGTGTTATATATGACTAACGTTCTCAAACCTGAATTGTGTTTCCTTAGAATGCGACTATATTTGAAAGCACATTAAGGTGTTAATTTTACACTTTTTTTGTTTTAGCACAGCCGTAATATTTTATTATAGTATAATATATACTACTATTCTGAATATAGATTAGGAATGGACATATTTTTATAAACATTCTGGGAGGGTGTAAAACAGGTTTTTTT
>NW_011409312.1:0-528 GCF_000754665.1 Bison bison bison | reverse complement strand
TGAGATATACCCTGAGAGTTATATGCAGCATTAAAATTTAAAATAGAATGAAGGTGTACTCATTAGAAAGTGTTCTTCTATAACATAGAATCCCCAAGAGGAAAAAGAAAATGAAAACTGAGAAAGCAAAGCTTCTGTTGCAAGAAAGATTCTTATTTTAGTTCAAAGGCTTTCTGAAAGAGTGGAATATGAACATGACAGAACTGAAAGGGATTCAGATCATTCTGCATTTGAATCTCTATCTATACATGATGAAACCCAAGAACATGGAGTCAAATCAGAAGGGAAAACCAAAACTGCTTCCTTTGAAACAAAACTAGCAGCAAGCTCTTAATAATAAGATTACAGTCTTTACCAAAAAAAAAAATAGTTGCTTAAAAACATTTTCTTCATTGTTACATAAGAAATCTGGTTACATGAAAGTGAAAATATTTGGAGTTAGCTGTTCAATGTAACTTTCCCTCACCATTGCCCAGTCTAGGACAGGATTACAAAGGGCTTTCTGAAGAGCCAGAAAATTATTTTTCA
>NW_011409311.1:0-681 GCF_000754665.1 Bison bison bison | reverse complement strand
GGCTCCTCCGTCCATGGGATTTTCCAAGCAAGAGTACTGGAGTGGGGTGCCATTGCCTTCTCCAAGTCTATAATCTAGTACCTCTTTAATATTAAATACTTTGTTTATATACAATTATCTGAAGCTTCCTTTTGGTTATCTTCTGTTTTCTTAATGGTGTCTTTGAAAAGAAAGAAGTTTTTAATTTTTGATGAAGTCCATTTTATGAGTTTTGTTTCATGAAACATTCTTTTGGTGTTTTATCTGAGAAATGTATACCAACCTAAGATCATTTATTTTCTCCTATTTTCATCGTGATGTTTTCATTTTAGGTTTTACATTTAGGACATGATTCAGTTGAGTTACTTTTTGTTTGTGGTTTGAGGTGTAAATGAAAGCTTTTTGCCGAGGACCAGCCCCGGCTGATCCAGGGTATTCGAAGGGGAGACGGCGTCGGCGACTATTTATATGCTAATTAGAGATATAGAGAACAATAGAATGAGGATAGCTCAGTAGGAAAAATTCAGTGGAGAAAAGAAGCTGAGTAGCTTGGTTTACGCGGGAGACCAATAAAACTTCAAGACAAGAAGTTTGCACCACTTACGTAGGCCGCAGGCGCCCTCTCGAATAGCGGAAGGTGTCTCACCCTAGACACCTTCTCGAGTGGGTCTTAGAAGCCCAGGCATGATTAGTAAGCGTGGT
>NW_011409310.1:0-522 GCF_000754665.1 Bison bison bison | reverse complement strand
GTGTCTATGTCTCTGAAACTATCTACTCAGAGAAGCAAATTTATTCTGCTCCAACTCCAAGATTCTGCAGTGTGGCCAATCTGATGACATAAGAATCTAAAACCACCCAGATTTCTAGGATTTCTATGGCACTGCTCTTCGAGTTTTCACACAGACACTCTACCACAATCTACTTGAGAATTTGACACTTTTATCCCATCACCTAAATAGCACCATGTAAGGATAACAAAAAACAGTGGCCAAAATTATTGCATTATATAGTAACTGAGAAAGCACATTCTATGTATTCTTTCAATTTTGTACTATGTTATGATTCCTCACATTGAATTACTATTTTCAAACATACAGTGAAATAGATATGTTACATAAATTATACATTTAAGAAATGTCATTCAGAACAGTTGAATATACAAAATAAAAAAACATTATAACAGGGCATGGGGGATTTCTTATAATGGTTTTGGGATAGATTGGAAAAACTCTGACATATTTGCTTCTTTTTCTTCTTTAGGCTTCTTTAAC
>NW_011409309.1:0-892 GCF_000754665.1 Bison bison bison | reverse complement strand
GCTATCTTGAATGCTGATTCTCTACCTCCAGCCGTGCTGTCAGAGAGATGCCATCTCCACTGACATCTTCACTGTAGCCTGATGGGAGATTCTGAGCCAGAACTGTCCATCTAAGGTGCTTTCAGAGTCCTGATCCACAGAAAGCATGTAAGAAAATTAATTTCACTTCATATTATCTTAAGATAGTAAGCTTGGGGGCATTTTTTAGCAATAAATAATATGAAAGGAAGTATAAAGTAAAAAATATGCCTCTGAACTAGAGGACCTGGTTTAGCAGAGGTTAAGGTAGAATGCTGGAAGAGTCAACTGGTTTTTTATTTATGTATAATGAAATATGGTGGCAGAAAATAGAGACAAAAAGGGAATTGGCCACTTTTCGATATGGATCTTGAGGATATACAAAGGTCTAGGTCTTTCAGAGAAGAAAAGATTCTCAATTTAAGGAGCAGTCTCAAAACAAGGATCAGATTCAGAGTCCTACCAGTAAAATGTGACCTCGATGCCATAATGGGATGAAATCTTCACAGAGGGTAAATGTATTTGCATGTAGATGGGATGTGGGTTGTTATGGCCAGAGAGCAGAATGTGAAAGATTACGGTGTCCCAAAGATGAAAACATTTTATCTAAAACAATATTCTTCTGCAATGTGACCTTCCTAAATTCCCTAAAGTAAAGAAAGTCGACATTCAATGACCCCACCTGCTGCCAGAATGACTCTGTGACTACCATGAAGATATGAACACAATAGAAGTGATGCTGCACTGGTCTGGGTATAGCCCTTGACTGGCTTTCTTTCCTGACTTTTGGAAGTCCATACACAATGTAAGAAAATATGATTATCCAGAGATCACCCATGCTATGAAAAATACAAGCTATTTGGATAGGTCCTAC
>NW_011409308.1:0-512 GCF_000754665.1 Bison bison bison | reverse complement strand
ATAGTAATTTTTCCCCTCAAACATGAAAATTTCTGTGTGATATGCTTTCTTTCTTGGCCTTGTTAATATACTTTTAATTTTTTTCTTTTTTTTTTTTTATTTCTTGTAGAAGATGTCTCTGACATCAAATTTTCTTATTTTTTTCTTCATGTGATAATGTCTTAATTTTCACTTTATTTGTGAAAAGTTTTTTTTTCTTTTTAACTCAATGTAGATTTTAGGGTAGAAATTTATTTTACCCTTTTTAAAAAACACTTTAATTATTTGTTTTATTAAAATTTCCCACCATTTTACAAACACCATGATTTCTGAGTTAAAATCTAATATCATTTTAATTTTTGTCACTTTTCTTTCTTTTTTTTTTAACCTTGGTTTTCCAACCAGTTAATTTTATGTGAATAAGTTTAAGCACCTTTTAATTTATTCTGTTCATGATTTATTGAATTTTCAGCCTACAAATATATGTCATTTTGAAAAATCTGAGAATGTTTCATCGATTATTTCTTCAAATT
>NW_011409307.1:0-549 GCF_000754665.1 Bison bison bison | reverse complement strand
AGTTTTTGACCAAAATTACAAAGAATTCCTCTTTTGTGGGGAGTAATTGGAATCCTTGATACTCATCACAAACTGGATTCAAAAGCACAAAGGTTAGCACCTTCTGAGCTGGTCAATGCAGTCCGCAGGTGGAACCCTTTAGGCATTTAGACCTGGCACTGCTCAAGTCCGGGAGGATGGTCCTCTAAGAATTTGGGAACATTGACTGTTAGGCAATAGTGTAATAGTTATCACATCTGAGGCTTGTTCCTTATTGCAATTCACTGGAAAAATCACTCTACCACTAAAAATGGCCTGGCACTACCATTCTCCAAGGATTGGAATAAGACCCACCAGTGTGTCCATTCTTTCCATATTGGGGCCCTGACACACTTCCTGAGTTACATCCAACACACAATTTCCTCAGTGCTTGCCTGGGTGGGAAGTGGATCATTTGCACACCTGCTGCCTCTTTGGATGTGGCAGCCGGTGTATCAGTCTCCCTTTTTGGAATCGAAACTTGATTATGGCAATATCTCATGGATGCAAATTTTTCAAATGTACAAGGTG
>NW_011409306.1:0-655 GCF_000754665.1 Bison bison bison | reverse complement strand
CCCAAAGAGTCAGACACGACTGAGCGACTGAACTGAACTGAGTAAAATAATATTCCCATGTGGGGAAAATGTGGGGCAAAGTTCCTGGCAACCCCTTTAAAATACTGGGGTTTTCCAAGCTTGCTTTTTCTCAGCTGTGCCACAAATACACTGTGTGCAAAGTGCCTGCATGTGACTTGGTTGGCAATGGGAGCATATAACCATAGAGCTCACGTTGCCTGCTGTGATGATAAAGTCTTTTGTGTCCCACCGAGGACCTCATGTCTTCCCTCAGCATCTGTGTAACTGGTAGGTTCACTTCTTAGCTCACAAGCAAGGTGAGACCCTTCACAGTTCTCAGCAGGGCTAACACTGTATTTGGGAAGTAGAAGCCTAAGACAGTGAAGGTAAGGGAAAAGGAGAAGTGAGGCAAAGACATGTGTTGCTTTACTCTTTACTATAAAGAACCACAAAGGAGACATTATTAGTCACTGTTCACTCAGTGTTTTAGACTTTTCTGGAAAGATTGAAACAAGGAACTTCAACTCAAAGTAGACCATAAGAAAAAGTGAAAGGAGGGGGACATTTTCTCCTTGACCTCTTCCCATATCCTCTTCCCCTTGGTCAAGGTTTACCTCGATAATGATCTCACTTCTTGGTTGCATCTCAGTGGCTA
>NW_011409305.1:0-667 GCF_000754665.1 Bison bison bison | reverse complement strand
CACACACACACACACACACACACATTGTGTGTGATGTTGCATCTAGAATCCAACCTACTCAGCAATGCTTGGGTCAAATCTCAGGCAACAAAGATGGCTGTTCTCATCTCTTTTTGGCAGATGAGGAAATTCAGGGTGAGAGCTGAAAACCATGGCATGAGAGAATGACCCAAGAAGAGTGGTTCCAGAATCTCAAATGAAGAGAACAGAGGCTGGCACTGTCTTCAGAACTTTGATTCTCTTTAACAGCTTAATGAGGTAGATATCATCTCCATTTTTCAGAGAAGTAAACTGAGGCACACAATGCTAAATAACTTTTCCAAGGTCAAACAGTCATGAATGGAACAGCCAGAAATTGACTCTGGTGCCCATTCTTTTATCCACAAGAGCTGTTTTGATTTCCAGACCTGACTAGGTATTTTTGATGTTTAAACATTTTCAGATATCTAGACCTTCCCTAGTGGTTCAGATGGTAAGGCGTCTGCCTACAATGCGGGAGACCCTGGGTCAGGAAGATCTCCTGGAGAAGGAAATGGCAACCCACTCCAGTATTCTTGCCTGGAAAATCCCATGGATGGAGGAACCTGGTAGGACTACAGTCGATGGGGTCGCAAAGAGTCGGACACGACTCGAATGACTTCACTTCACTTCACTTCAGTTACTTGCT
>NW_011409304.1:0-577 GCF_000754665.1 Bison bison bison | reverse complement strand
TAAGAGGGTGGAAGGGTGCCTATGTATGAAATGTTAGAGTGGAGAGGCAGTCATATTCCAGGGCTGATATTCTCGCCTCTGAGAGTTGCTGCTACATAGGGGGGATGATGAAGAATGTCTGGGACCCAGTTGTAGAGATGCTGATAGCACAGATGACAGAGAGGCAAGAAAGGCAGCCCATTCTCTTCGAAAGGAGGTAGGACAAAACAAAAATACAAAAAGAGAGAGAAAAGAGTTAGGAATGAAGACCTGTCATGGGGAGGGAGTCATGAAGGAGAAGTTTCCACACAGTAGGAAACCCTCTCACAGGAGGGTCTGTGGGGAGTTTTAGAATCTCAGAAGGCAACATAACTAGGAGAAAGAAAACACACACACACACAAATACATGCCTAACCGCAACTGCAGAGAAGAAAACTTTCTTGTGAAAGGCTCAAACCTAACAACTTAACTTGCAGCTCACTCACAGAACAAAGCAATGAACAAATATGAAAGGAGAGCTAGTCAGCTGCATACCAGCCCCTCCCTGCCCAGAGGCAGAGAGGCTTGATTGTGACAGCCAGAGTCGGAAGGCAAGGGG
>NW_011409303.1:0-542 GCF_000754665.1 Bison bison bison | reverse complement strand
GGGGGAAAGAGGTAGCTATGAAAGTTGGGGGTATGGAGCAGAAGTGCAGGGACAGGCAAATCAGGAATGAGTTAGTGAGCAGCATGGAGGGATATGAGGTTGAGCAGCTCTGTTATCTTTAAACCTGCATTTCTGAGCCCTGTGGGAAAGTTCTGTGTGGGTGTTTCAGTGATTTAAAGAGCAGTGTGTCAGAAGGCACAAGTATGTCATGCAGTGTGTCCACTTTTCCATGTCCATTCACTCTGCCAGCCTGGAAAATTCTTACACATTCTGTAAGATACAGTTTGAGGATGATCAGTTGTCTCCAGCTTGTAGGCTCCTACCATCTCCCCACTCCACTAGGATTTCTTCTTGCCCCTGTTTTTGCTTCCCTTAGCTATTTAAGCTTATATCTATTACAGAACTTAAAATGTGTATTTAAATTATTACTTTTTTGTCTGTTTCCTCTTTTAGCTATGAATTCTTTGAAGGTGAGGATTCTATCTTATAATTCCCAGTTCCTAGTACCCAATTTGAGATACACTGAATTTCTAATAAAGTTC
>NW_011409302.1:0-515 GCF_000754665.1 Bison bison bison | reverse complement strand
CAGTATAAGGTTAGAAACAAATGGCTTAGGATAGTTCTAAGCTAAGCAGGTGCTTCCGATTTTGTAGGTAGCAGGCATGTAAGACACAGTGATTTGAATCTATGGAATGAAGAGTTTGAAGCTAAAAAAAAAAAGAAACAAGGGGGAATTGAATGCAATACGCTTATCATGGAGAAGGAAATGGCGACCCACTCCAGTATTCTTGTCCATAATTCCATGGACAGAGGAGCCTGGAAGGCTACATACAGTTCATGGTGCTGCAAGAGTCAGACTTGACTGAGCAACTAAACCACCAGCATGCTTATCTATGTCCAGAATAAGCTGGGGATATACATAGGCAGCTAGAAATGTCTATTCTGTGTGTCTGAATTGCTGTTACAGGCAGACCTCAGAGACACTGTGAGTTTGGGTCCAGACCATCTTAAACTGATTTTCTAAACTGCTAATGGTAAAAGAAAATGAAAAGGGGAAATGCTGGAGCATAAATTAGATTTA
This sequence comes from Bison bison bison, assembly GCF_000754665.1. NCBI lineage: Eukaryota > Metazoa > Chordata > Mammalia > Artiodactyla > Bovidae > Bison > Bison bison. The sequence goes on along the minus strand of NW_011409302.1, from coordinate 20 downwards.
GGAGATACAGTAATCAAAAT
>NW_011409301.1:0-574 GCF_000754665.1 Bison bison bison | reverse complement strand
TCACTTTCACTTTTTACTTTCATGCATTGGAGAAGGAAAAGGCAACCCACTCCAGTGTTCTTGCCTGGAGAGTCCCAGGGATGGAGGAGCCCGGTGGGCTGCCGTCTATGGAGTTGCACAGAGTTAGACACAACTGAAGAGACTTAGCAGCAGCAGCAGCAAGCATCTTTTCAAATGTTCATTTACATTTCTCTGTGAATCCTATCACTTACCAATTTTTTTTTTCTATCAGAATTTTAGACTTTGTCATCTTCATTGTTAAGTTCTCTTTATTTATTAGGGAAATTAATCTTTTGTCTGTCATATATTTTCTCCAGGTTCATCCTTTTACATTTGATTATGTGTTTTCATTTTAAGAAAATTTATTCATCTTTTATTGATTGATTCTAAATTTTGAGTCATAGTTAAAAAGTTTTTTCAACTTTGGCCACCTGATGTGAAGAACTGACTCATTGGAAAAGACCCTGATGCTTGCAAAGATTGAAGGTGGGAAAAGAAGGGGACAACAGAGTATGAGATGGTTGGATGGCATCACTGACTCAATAGACATGAGTTTGAGCAAGCTCTGGGAGTT
>NW_011409300.1:0-535 GCF_000754665.1 Bison bison bison | reverse complement strand
AGTTTTATTAATCTTTACTACTGTTTCTTTCATTTCTTTTTCATTTATTTCTGCTTGGACCTTTATGATTTCTTTCCTTCTACTAATTTTGATGTTTTTTTTCTTCTTCTTTTTCCAGTTGTTTTAGGTGTAAAGTTAGGTTGTCTATTCAATGTTTCTTGAGGTAGGATTGTATTGCTATAAACTTCACTCTTAGGACTGCTTTTGCTGTATCCCATAGGTTTTGAGTTGTCATTTTTCATTGCCATTTGTTTCTAGAAATTTTCTGATTTCCCTTTTTATTTCTTCAGTAACCTGTTGGTTATTTAGAAACGTGTTGTTTAATCTTTAATCCATGTGTTTTTTTCTTATAGTTTGTTTTTCTTGTAATTGGTGTCTAGTCTCATAGCATTGTGGTCATAGAAGATGCTTGATACAATTTCAATTTTCTTAAATTTACTGAGGTTTGATTTGTGGTCTATCCTGAAGAATGTTCCATGTGCACTTGAGAAGAAGGTGTATTCTGCATTTGGATGGAATGTCTTGAAGATATCAA
>NW_011409299.1:0-518 GCF_000754665.1 Bison bison bison | reverse complement strand
GTGTGAAGCTCACTGTCCAGTGTCAAGCTGACCGGCCCTGGTGCCCAGACATTCGGTCATACATCCTTCTAGGGCGTCTGTGAGGGTGCTTCTGCGTGATACGAATGTTCAAGCGGCGGCCCAAGGAGAGCGGATTGTCCTCCCAGCGTCTGCCCTGTCCATCCCCGAGAGCCTGCACCGGACGGACAGACGTCTGGTCTGCGCAGGGAGAGCCCTGAGTGTCCTGGGCGGGCACCTCCCGCCTCTGGACCCGCTCAGACTGAACCCGCACAGCTGGTCGTCCTGCCGGCTGCAGACTCCGGGCGCCCCGCCGCCCCTGTCACGGGACGATTCGTCAGCGCCAGTGCGGTTTTGCCCTGGCCGGCAGCCAGACTGGCCCACTGTGCCCAACCCCTGCACCCCACCACCTGGGCTTAACAGCGGTGCCCACAGCCAGCAGCGCCCCCACACCGGCAGGCGTCGCAGGGAAACACGCCCTAGGGCCGTGATGGGCGCTCGGGTCCAGAGCTGGCGGCTGG
>NW_011409298.1:0-704 GCF_000754665.1 Bison bison bison | reverse complement strand
TTGAACTCCTAGAAACAAAAGCCCTTAGGGAAAGTAATGCAATAGTCTATGAGCAAAGTGTACATTTGTCCCTGAACTCTTCCATTTAAAATCAACTAACATTAAAAGGAAAATAAGAAACACGGTATACAGACAGATTTTGATTTAGTAAATAAACATTCTTTTTGAATTAAAAGGATTTTCAAGGCATATACATATATACACAACACACACAAACACACACGTACATATATACATATACATACATACACATGTACATACACAACAATACCTGGCATATCAGAATCACAGCATAAATACCTACACAGCTTTTCAGTGCTTTCCTAGTAATCTTAGTTTTGCTTCCTCACAATTGAAATAAAACATACACACACACACACACACACACACACAGACCCACAGACTCACACGCTTTAAGAAACTAGAACAACGCAGTCAATATGCTTTCTTTTTATCCAAGTAGCCAGTGCCAGCCCTTTCCTACCTACCCAAGGGTTCTGCCAGTTTCAGCACCTGGACGAGTGGACAGCTCAGCCCGGGCCGATTGCCGGCAGCACTCGCAGCAGAGCTGACTCTGAGCTCTAACCAAAGCTCTCTCGTGCTTCAGCGGGGCAGCCTGACTTACGAGAACACCATTTCCTACGAGACCACTGCCGCTGGGTGCATATTCAATTCAAACCTCCTTAAGCTGTCGGATTTCCCCC
>NW_011409297.1:0-599 GCF_000754665.1 Bison bison bison | reverse complement strand
AGGAAATAGATGTGGTAGACAGAGTGCCTGAAGAACCACAGACAGAGGTTTGTAACATTGTATGGGAGGCTGTGACTGATACAGTCCTAAAGAAAAACAAATGCAAGAAGGCAAAGTGGTTGTCTAGCAGGCTTTACAAGTAACTGAGAAATGAAGAGAAGTGAAAGGCAAGGGAGATATATCCAACTGAATGTAGAGTTCCAGAGAACAGCAAGGAAAGATAAGAAGGACTTCTTCAATGGAAAATGCAAAGAAGTAGAGGAAAACAATAGAATGGGAAAGACTAGAGATCTCTTCAAGATGGAGATACCATGTGAAAATTTCATGCAAGGATGGGCATGATAAAGGACAGAAATGGTAGGGACCTAACAAAAGCAGAAGAGATTAAGAAGAGGTGGCAAGAATGCACAGAAGAACTTTACCAAAAAGGTCTTATGACCCAGATAACCGTGAAGGTGTGATCACGTGCCTAGAACCAGACATCTTAGAGTGCAAAGTCAAGGGGGCCTTAGGAAGCATACTATGAACATAGCTAGTGGAGGTGATGGAATTCCAGCTGAGCTATTTCAAATCCTAAAAGATAATGCTGTTAATGTGCT
>NW_011409296.1:0-532 GCF_000754665.1 Bison bison bison | reverse complement strand
TTCTATCTAAAATAAGGCATACTAATGCTGAAATGCTTTCTGTGAAATTCTTTACCTCACAGGGGTGTTATTGTTGGATACAATAACTTTATAAATATACTTTGAATTTCCTGGAAAACTGACATGTAAATAAAGCATTATTGCCATAACATCTCCCTTAATGATCTAGAAGAGGCAGTAAATAGCAAGTTGATGGATTCACAGATGGTACTAAATTGAGAAGTGTTACAAACATCAGTAAATGTAGGAAAAATTATGCAAAAGAGACCTAACATGATTTAAATACAAGCAAAACATTTTCAACTTTATGGGGAAGGAAAATGACATTTTTAGCATGCTCAAAATACAATGTCCAGTAGAGCTGCTACAGTCATGGACAAACACTCCAGCCAGAACCACGCTCAAGTCTTCGAAATCGACTAACACGCCCCCTTGCCTTGAGGAGGGGCTGGCAGTCACGTAAAGTTTGTAACAGACACGGTGAGGGGACCTATGATTTCACTAGAAACTGCCAATGAGAAGTTCAGGTTTG
>NW_011409295.1:0-504 GCF_000754665.1 Bison bison bison | reverse complement strand
ACTCTGAGAAAGGCAGTGGCCATCATGATGGTTCAGGACCAGAAGCCCTGCTCCTGCTTTCAGGACCCAAATAAGCCAGTGTGACACCGGAAGAGGGAGAAAGCCCTGGGAATGACCAGGACAATATTCTTGATAGTCCAGTAGCTGGGGAGTTTAGACCTGAGATTAAATTAATTTGGAGAAAATAATGTTCTTATTATTGTGAACAGAAGATTTATACTTGCTAAAATTGTTTATTGCTTGGTGATAGAATTTTACCATGGTGATTGATCCATGTGATTGTCCATTAGCATGTATTTGTATTCATTCATTCACTCACCACATACCTATTGAGCTTCTATTATATAATAAATCTTGTGCTTGGAGCTGTGGGCAGTACAGTCATGATCCCAGTTGTCTGAAAGGTTTATTGTCAATATATACTTAAATAAATAATTGTGTGAGGGTTTTAAAATTTGCAAGGACAACTCAAGAATTCATAAATGCAAGCTTTTTAAAATTTTA
>NW_011409294.1:0-604 GCF_000754665.1 Bison bison bison | reverse complement strand
CTTACTCCTTGAAATTTGATAAGATTTGAAAGATTCAAATTTGATAAATTTGATGACCTTAAATCTTCTCAACATACACACACAAACACACAATCAGAAACTTGTAGAGGTGAGGGACATGACAATTAGCTTGATTTGATGATCTTTACAAAATTTATTCATATCAATATATAAAAATATTGTATATACCTCAAATATGTACAATATTTCTACGTTAAAGTTAAAACAAGTGTTTTAGGAAAGAACGGAGACAACTTAACAAAAAGACAAATAACCCAACTTAAAGCAAAGGACTCACGTAGGTGATTTGAAATAGAGAATGTAAATGGCTGACAAACCCACATATGTATTTGGAGTCATGGAAATAATTGCAAAGTAAGATCATTAGTATACCTTTTTTTAGCTCTTACATTTTTTTCAAACTTATGTCACAAAAGACACTGTGAAATTTATGCCTCTTAGGCTGTGAAGGATGTGTTTTATTGTTGCAAAGTTGAGCTTGTAGGTATTCTTTGGTGTGGATTTTTCTCATCAATATTGAAACTTGGTTACATATGCTCCATGATAAAAATTAGAAAGAAACGTCTTTAATTCATTTTACATC
>NW_011409293.1:0-504 GCF_000754665.1 Bison bison bison | reverse complement strand
TACGTTCAGTGTGGCCCGTCACTTTTTCTGTGATGTTCCAGCCGTCATGCTTCTCTCTTGTTCTGATAGACATGTTAGTGAACCGGTTCTAGTTTATGTAGTGAGCTTCAATGTCTTTTTTGCTCTCCTGGTTACCTTGATATCCTATATATTCATATTTATCACCATCCTAAAGATGCCGTCATCTGCAGGGCACCAGAAGGCTTTGTCCACCTGTGCTTCCCACTTCACTGCTGTATCCATCTACTGTGGAACGATTATCTTCATGTACTCACAGCCCAGCTCCAGTCACTCCATGGACACGGACAAAACGGCCTCTGTGTTCTATGCTATGATCATTCCATTGCTGAACCCTGTGGTCTACAGCCTGAGAAACAGGGAGGTCAAGAGTGCATTTATGAAGCTTGTTGTAGAGGCAAAATTGTCCCTAGGATTATGATTTCAACAATGCAAAATGATATCCTGACCAATAAAAGGTCTCTTGTCCTGAAAAAAAAAAAAAAA
>NW_011409292.1:0-666 GCF_000754665.1 Bison bison bison | reverse complement strand
TGCTCTTTCCTCGCCCCTCCTCACTCTCTTCCTCTGCTGTCACTTGTTCATCCAAACGGCCTGGCCAGCCCTGGTCCACAGTCTAGTTTTAAGGCTGTCCCTAGCCTGACTTCCGGTCTGAACTTCCAGTTCCAAAGGCTGAGAAGGGAGGATGCAGTGGCCCCAGGTGATGTCCATTTTGGCCCACCTGGTTGTGGCCAGCAGGGGTGAGGTCTCTGAGAAGAGGGTGCGGCCCAGGGAGCTCCCCAGGACGTGCGTGTCTGATGCTCTTCCTCTGCCGTTTCTGCTCCCTGCAGTGTCTGAGCCCCTCCTATCTGCCCCTGCGGTGTATGGCCGGAGGCTGTGGGCGGCTGCTCCGTGGACCCGAGAGCTGCTCCCTGGGCTGTGCTCAGGCAACCCAGTGTGCCCTGTGCCTGCGGCGCCCCCACTGTGGCTGGTGTACCTGGGGGGGCCAGGATGGGGGCGGCCGCTGCCTGGAGGGTGGACTCAGTGGCCCCCGTGACGGTGAGACAGATGGCTCTGGGGATGGGGTGAGGGCGGCCGGCCCATCTGGGTTCCGACATGGGGGTTGGTGCAGAGAATGAACGTGTGGGCCCTCACAGGTGGTGTTCAGGGAAAGTGGGAGCAAGGGCCAGGGTGGCTGGGTGGGAGGGACAGAGGCCCCTG
>NW_011409291.1:0-560 GCF_000754665.1 Bison bison bison | reverse complement strand
TTCTAGGTTGAAGTGTGGATCTATGCAAAGTCCTATTCCTGGGATGTATGGAAGGATGCCAGTATGGTTTCATCAGACTGATGAAAAGGTGAGATCAGAGAGAACAGCAAGTCAGATTATCTAGGATCTTATTGGCAATTGTAAGCATTTTGACATTCATTCTGAGTGAAATTAAGTACTAGAGTTTGTTGTTGTTCTCAAGTTTTGTTTCATTAGGTTTAATTTAACTTTGTTAATTCTAAGTATACATTTTAATACACTTTATCAATTAAATGATGTTCAATAAATTGAATCCATGTTGAGGATATGAAGAGGAAAGATTAGAAGCAAGAGATATCTTAGGAGGCTACTGCAGTAGTAAAGGAGAGAGATAATAGTGATGAGGACCTGGCTGGTACAATATGGTTCACAAGTGGTCAGATTTTAGATGTATACTGAGTCAAAAGGATCCAAGAAGGATTGTGAAAGAAAAATAATTAAGATGCTTCTAATGAACTATAATCTTATTCTTGATCTTCAAGAAAATGTATCTTGAGAATTTACTCTTTCCTTTCAGTCTT
>NW_011409290.1:0-545 GCF_000754665.1 Bison bison bison | reverse complement strand
CATGTTTTGTAGATCCACATTTTTATCCCTGTAGCTGTCATTTTTCTTGACCTGCTTTTTCAGTCACTCAAAACAATATTACTATATTGCTTTGAAATTGCTCAGTTGTTTTTGTTTTTGTTTTTTTCCTTTATAAAGTTTCCATCAACCTAGGAAGAATCATAAATAATGAGAAGGATGGAAAACCACAAACAACTCCACCCAGCCTCTCCCCAGTGGGCAAGGCCTGGCCCTTAGGACTTGGTGATAAGCCTGCCTGCAGTGACCATACTCCCTGCCTGCTGTTTGCCACTCACTGTGGAGGCTGCCCTCCCTGCCCTGGGGTGAAATGGTGTTGTCCTCACTTTTACAGATGAAGACAGAAGCTCACAAAAAGATTGTTCCTTACCTAAGATGGCACAGCCCCAAGTGACAGGTGGATCTGAAGGGAGATTTAGCCAAACCCACACAGTATGGGGGCTTCCCTGGTGGCTCAGTGGTAGAGAGTCCACCTGCAAAGCAGGAGACATAGGTTCGATCTCTGGATTGGGAAGATCTCTTGGAAA
>NW_011409289.1:0-634 GCF_000754665.1 Bison bison bison | reverse complement strand
AAGTCATCTCTGTTCCCATATCTGCACTGACTGGAATGCCCTTGTCTCTCATATCCCACATCTCATCATTCATTCAACAAAGATTTATGAAGTACCTGTTATGTGCCAAGCACTATTCTAGGCTCTGTGGTAACAATAGTGAAAGCACATTCATGGTCTTTTCACAGGGCTTGTGCTCTTGTCAGTGACATACTCAGGATTCATAAAGCCTCAAGTTAACATAAATTTGGCCTGCTTTCACTAAGAAAAAAAACAGGTATAAATTGTGAGTACAAAAGTAGATATAGAAGTTAGTAGTTATTAAGAATAAGAGAAGAAATTTCAAGCACTTTCTTGGCCTTGGAGTTTCAGACCCCTTTCTTCTGAGAAATCCTTCAGCAAATCGCTAGATGTGCTTACCTGCTAAGGCTTCTTGACACAACTTGCCTTCCCCTCTTCACCCTGAATGCTGCACAGCTTCCAGAAACTCCCAGCAGTTATAGGGCTCCAAGCAAGACAGAGCTTCCTTGGTGATTCAGATGGTAAAGAATCTGCCTGCAATGCAGGAGACCCAGGTTCAATCCCTGGGTCAGGAAGATTCTCTGGAGAAGGGAATGGCTATCCACTCCAGTATTCTTGTCTGGAGAATTCCATG
>NW_011409288.1:0-656 GCF_000754665.1 Bison bison bison | reverse complement strand
TTTAGATGGTCTCCTTTGTCCATGGCCACAGAAGTTCATTTGACTCCATACCAAGCACATCGAAAGGAGTGTTTCCTCACCATTTTCTTAGTGGCTCTTACCGTCTACATCCTGTTAGCAACTGAGTGTCCAGAATAAGTCGGTTTTCCTTTACTGGGCTTTAAGTTTCATTGGTGAGTTTGTATTTCCACCTCAGATGACTCTGACCAATGATGGGCAGCCACCAAAACACAGAGGACATTTTCCTATACCTTATCTATAGTGGCTATGGAAAAAAATCAAGTATGAATTTTCAAGCATTTGTAAACCAGTTTTCCAACTTACCAGGAGAATTGTTTATTACTCCTTGGGGCATTAATTTTTGGCTTAACTTGTAAATAATTTCTCATTTTTAAAAATTCCGTGTATGAAACTGTATTTCAGTTATTTATTCATTGTAACCGTGATCAAAGTTTGTGTTGGAATAACAATGGAATAAAACCTATTAAACTTCAAATTTTCTTAGTTATATTTTCTAAAAACAGATCTTTAGTAATCTTTCCATTCTTCATGATTGTGGCTTTGAAAGTCAGCAGAATTAACCTATGCTTATTAAAAAAAAAAAAAAAATCTAGCTGGGGAAGCTACTTAATCTCCATTAGAGCGGACAATCCTGT
>NW_011409287.1:0-575 GCF_000754665.1 Bison bison bison | reverse complement strand
TTGGCTTGGCGTATTGCGCATACTACTTGCTGTCAAAGTGTCCAACTTGAGGGTAGACGTTCAGTACTACTGAAACTGTGCTAAGAACAATGTCTGGTAAACTGAAGAAGACAAGAAACAAGACACTTTCTTAATCCCTGCCCATTATTTTTGGCCCAAGGGATATTTATTAACCATTTGGCTCTCTCTTTAGAAGTACAACATAAACAGAATACTGGACAAGTACCAAGGCACTTGGAGATGCGGTGTCTGGGTACTTGTCTATAAAATCAAGTACAGTGCAGCTAAGTCTACCAAATCTTTAATAAAGAGCAAGACGGGACCTTTTGAAATATGACTAAACCAATTTGGCAAACTTTATCTACCAAATAGGGAATGCCTTTAGGAGATCTTTTACTCCAAAGAATTGGGACTATTAAAAAAAAAAATCACATGCACAAAAATGAATTCCCAGAAGAAGCCCTATTTATCATTTTTTATGATTTATTCTTCTTGTCCCTGTCTAGGAGATCTTTACTAAACTCATAAGATTTTTACCTTACCCTCTCCTTGAAAACTTACATAGTTTTGGTTTT
>NW_011409286.1:0-570 GCF_000754665.1 Bison bison bison | reverse complement strand
TAAAGAGTTGTTTATAAATAACTGGCAGTTTTGAATTATTTCACTTTAATGTACCTATTTGTCAAATCTGTCCTCTATAAGAGGTCACAGTCCCTCAGCTCAAGGTGTAAAACTGATTAGTATCCACAGAAAAATAAAAAATGTAGGACAGCAGATATGAGAGCAATATCCCCTGAAGCATAATGTATTAAGTGCCTTTATTAGTATGCATAAGCTAGACACTGAAAAAATATAACTTTGTCTTGATTTGCAGTGTACTTAAAATGACAAATAATTGATTCTCCCTTATAGATAACAATACTTTAAAAAAAAAAAAGTAATGTTGATTTAGTCAAAAGTAAATTCATGCTGATTACTGATTATATTGAGGGGCATAAAATTACTTGACTAGTGATTCAGCAAAGATGATATAAAACTAAGCATATATTAGCATATTTTAAAAATATGTTTGCCAAGAGAACTGATACAAATCCTCTCAAAATAGTTTGACATAATAGAACAGATATATAATCCATATTTTGAATTACTATTTGCTCACAAACAATACATTTAACATAATACCAACACTCA
>NW_011409285.1:0-615 GCF_000754665.1 Bison bison bison | reverse complement strand
TATGAGTTTCAAGACAGCTTTTTCACTGTCCTCTTTCTCCTTCATCAAGAAGCTCTTTAGTTCCTCTTCACTTACTGGCATAAGGATGGTGTCATCTGAATATCTGAGGTCATTGATATTTCTCCTGGCAATCTTGATTCCAGTTTGTGCTTTATCCAGTCTGGCATTTCACATGATGTACTGTGCATATAGATTAAATAAGCAGTTCCAAATTAGACCTGGCCATTTGGATTGCTCTGAACTTTTGCATGTTATGTAATTCAGAGATTAGCATGCAAGACAAATTAGTCCACCAAGGTTTATCTCTGAAACTCACATAAATCAGGTATTGTTTTAACAAGCATAAGCTAGGATATGCTACAGTAACAAATTAACCCTGACATTTCAGCAACATAACAAAATAAAGATATATATATATATATATAAAAGTCAAGGAGAATCCAGTTTGGTTTGGGCCATACTCTTTCTTGTGACTTCATCATATGAAACGTGGTTGTCAAGATCATGGCACCAGGGAAGGTGATGGAAGACACAAGAAAAGTGTACTAAGAGCCAAGCCTGAGTGAACTTAGATAATTTCCTCCCAAAGTCATTGGCAAGAGCTGTTACATGACT
>NW_011409284.1:0-592 GCF_000754665.1 Bison bison bison | reverse complement strand
TAAGTATTGGGCATTTGGGATTAGCAAAGCAAAGTATTATGTACAGGATGGATAAACACCAAGATCCTATTATATGGCACATGGAACATATTCAATATTCTCTGATAAACCATAATGGAAAAGAACATGAAAAATAAAATATGTATAACTGAGTCACTATGCTGTACAGCAGAAATTAAACCAATATTGTAAATCAACCATACTTAAATTAAATTTTAAAAAATGAATCTCCAGAGAACCATTGCTCTTATGAAAAATACCCTGTCACATCTTAAAAAGCTCATTTGGTTTTGATCTCGAGGTGTCTCACTGTCCATTCATCGTCTGTTCCCCAGCAACACTGGCTTCACTGCATCACCTTAATACATCATGTTCATTCTCTGCTTTAAGTCAGTTCTTGCTCATCCTTCTAACCTCTAACTTTCTTAGGAAAATGCTCCATTGCCCCTTTGTCTAAGACAATGCTTCCTTTTCTGTGTTCTCATGGCACCTTGGTTCAGTTCAGTTCAGTCACTCAGTCATGTCCGACTCTTTGCGACCCCATGAATTGCAGCACGCCAGGCCTCCCTGTCCATCACCAACTCCCGGAGTT
>NW_011409283.1:0-505 GCF_000754665.1 Bison bison bison | reverse complement strand
AGTTGAATAAATCAATCCAGGGGGAATAAAACAGAAGCCTGTATGGGATGTCTTCCTTGGTTTTTTTTTTTTTTGCCTAAGCAACCTACAATTTTAAAATTACTGTAACCACACTAAAAACTTAAGTTAATTTTGACCCATTAAAGGTCTGGAAATAGGGCTAAACTGTTATTAAAACTGAATCACTTGCATATCTGCCAGACCCCAAAGCATTTTCAAGACATACATACCCCAATCATTGTTGAAATTTGCTGAATATGAATGAAGGCAAATTTTTAAAAGAGCAACAAGGATAAAAATGTCATATGCTATTTAGCAGCCGTTGTTGTTTACTCACTAAGTTGTGTCTGACTCTTTTGCAACTCCATTAACTGCAGCCCACCAGGCTCCTCTGTCCATGGGCTTTCCCAGGCAAGAATACTGGCATGGGTTGCTATTTCCTTCTCCAACGGATCTTCCGACCCAGCGATAGGATTCTTTACCCCTGGCCACTGGTGAAGCCATG
>NW_011409282.1:0-760 GCF_000754665.1 Bison bison bison | reverse complement strand
TACAGACAATCCCAAGGACCGAGGAGACCTGGAGAAGCTGGACACAATTTAAGCAATAAACAGCAACAATATAGTACAGATTATATATACATATAACTGAATCACTTTGCTGTATACTCTAAACAAATACAATAATTGTAAATCAACTATACTTCAGTTTTAAAAAACGTTAAAGTTTCTTTTATGTGAAGAGACCATCTGTGACTGTGACTGGCTATCCAGATAAATGGAGTGAAATATGAGTCCATATATTTCTTAACTCTTTGAAGGTGGAAATCATTCCAATTTTCGAGTCACGCAGCTACTCAGGTATCTTGTAATAATTCCCAAAGTGTATACCCCTTATCCATTTGGAGGAAACCATTAGTACATATCCAACAGATGAAATGACAGAGATACACTTATTTTACTTGTAGAGCCACAGAGATTATCATGTAAGTGAGAATCAGGAACGTTTCAGTTTTAAGTGTGTTTTTGTGTGCAAGTGTGGGCACTAATCGGTATGTGTTAATAGACTGATTTACTCACTTCGTTGTTCTTGTGTTTTATATCTTAACCCAATGCTAGTGCCTCTGAGAACAAAGTTAACAAAACCACTGAAGCAGACAGTGGAGCTAAGTATAAGAAACAATACCCTGCATATCCTGCCTGCTGAAGTGTGTGAAACTAGAGCCCTGTTTCATCAACCTGGAAGTTAGCAAGGACCGTTCATAAGCCTTTTCATGACTGTACGTATATCATTTTTCGTTGAAACAGAAAT
>NW_011409281.1:0-557 GCF_000754665.1 Bison bison bison | reverse complement strand
CTTCTCCAGGGGATCTTCCCAAACCAGGGATCAAACCCAGGTCTCCCTGAATTACAGGCAGATTCTTTACCAGCTGAGCCATAAGGTAAGCCCAAGAATACTGGAGTGGGCAGCCTATCCCTTCTCCAGCGGATCTTCCTGACCCAGGAATAACATTGGGGTCTCCTGCATTGCAGGCAGATTCTTTGCCAACTGAGCTATCAGGGAAGCCCAGTGGAAACCATAAACAAAACGGCAACCCATAGAATGGGAGAAAATTTTAGCAAATGATGTGGCTGACAATGGATTAATTTCTAAAATTTACAAACAGTCCATGCAGCTCAACAACAACAACAAAAATAGGCAGAAGGCCTAAATAGACATTTCTCCAAAGAAGACATACAAATGTCCAAGAAGCACATGAAAATATGTTAAACACTGACAATTATTATAGAAATGCAAATCAAAACTATGAGCTATCACCTCATGCCAGTCAGAATGGGCATCATAAAAACCTACAAACAATAAATGCTGGAAAGGTTGTGGAGAGACGGGAACCCCCCTACACTGTTGGTGGG
>NW_011409280.1:0-676 GCF_000754665.1 Bison bison bison | reverse complement strand
GAAGGCTAACCCCCAGAGATTCGATGTTTTCAAACTGTGGTGCTAGAGAAGACTCTTGAGAGTCCCTCGGACTGCAAGGAGATCAAACCAGTCAATCATAAAGGAAATCAACCCTGAATATTCATTGAAAGAACTGATGCTGAAGCTGAAGCTTCAATACTTTGGCCACCTGATGCGAAGAGCCTGGTCTTTTCATTGGAAAAGACCCTAATGCTGGGAAAGGTTGAAGGCAAAAGGAGAAGAGGGCAGTAGAGGATGAGATGGTTAGCATTACTGACTCAATAGACATGAGTTTAAGCAAACTCCGGGAGATAGTGAAGAATAGGGAAGCCTGGATACAGCAGTCCATGGGGTCGCAAAGAGTGGTACGGGACTTAGCGACTGAAAAATAACAGGTTCTATTTTACCATAAGAAAATTGTATGTGGCAAGCTGAGTTCCAGAGATATTTTAGGAACCAGACTGGACTTCCCTCATGGTCCATTTGTTAAGACTTCATGTTCCTAATGCAGGGGTTGTGGGTTCAATCCCTGGTCGGGGAACTAAGATCAGGCCTCCTCCATGGTGCAGCCAAAAAAAAAACCTGCTACCTCTCATTCAAAGCAGCTACCCCATGACCCACTGGCCACTCTTGCGTCTCTCCCACTGAAGATTACAGATTACAACCTTTTTTTTTT
>NW_011409279.1:0-514 GCF_000754665.1 Bison bison bison | reverse complement strand
AGGAAGGTCCCCTGGAGAAGGGAATAGCAACCCACTCCAGTATTCTTGTCTGGAGAATTCTATGGACAGAGGAGCCTGGTGGACTACAGTCCATGGGGTCACAAAGAGTCAGGCACAACCGAGCGACTAACACACACACACACACACAACTTTGTATTCTAGCTAGGGGACTGTCTAGCACTGCAACAATGAGAGAAATTGTCAAAAACTCCTGAATGAATGCATAGAAGGGGTACATCCAAGTAAGCCAAGATATCTGAACTCAAATTTTGGTTTACAGTTGGTTTTTGTTTAATTCAATTTTTGAAGGAAAAAAGTATGCAGGGTTATGAGAGCTTTGAAAACATAACCTCAAGATTTTTAGATTTACTCTTTAAGGTTTCTCTGAAATGTCATGAGCATATAGTTACTTGATTGAGATCTTTTGAAAAAATATTATGTAATAAATCTGCTCTTATTTCTTTTTAGGTCAGTCTCGATTCTCGAGTTAGAGAGGTGATCAATAGAAATCTGT
>NW_011409278.1:0-500 GCF_000754665.1 Bison bison bison | reverse complement strand
CTGGGAAAGATTGAAGGTGAGAGAAGGGGATGACAGAGGATGAGATGGTTGGATGACATCACTGATTCGATGGACATAAGTTTGAGTAAGCCCCGGAAGTTGGTGATGGACAGGGAAGCCTGGCATGCTGCAGTCCATGGGGTTGGAAAGAGTCAGACATGACTGAGCAACTCAACTGAACTGAATGCTTCTAATATTCTGATTTAATTTAGCTGTGTATTTCTTTTGTAAGCACCATAAGAACTAGCATCTTCCTAGAGAAGCTCTTCAGGATGGAGATGGTAAAAATCTGTAAACCTTTGGACATATAGTTCAAATTGTGTATATAGATGCACTTTTCTTTCTGGAAGATGTTTCATTGCTTTTTATCTAAAGGTGTGTGTGTGTGTGTGTGTGTGTGTGTGTGTAGCCACCTATAATAGAACAATCTTAAAACTTAAATTTATTTTATCAATAAATCCAGAGTCAAAAATCTTTCAATGATATTAGAAACATGGTCT
>NW_011409277.1:0-775 GCF_000754665.1 Bison bison bison | reverse complement strand
GTGTTCTTGCCTGGAGAATCCCAGGGACGGGGGAGCCTGGTGGGCTGCCGTCTATGGGGTCGTACAGAGCCGGACACGACTGAAGCGACTTAGCAGCAGCAGCAGCTTGCACTTTACTTTTAGAGTTTAAAAAAATAAATTTTTAAAATAGTCACCACCAGAGGCATTCAGGGTTTTCTTTTCAAAATAAAGTATAAGTTCAACCCTCAAACTTGAGCATATACTAGAGCGTGGCTGTGGATATTATTCTCTTTTCTCCAAACTATCTTGAGTGCTGTTATAATGTTCTCTCTCTCACACACACACAAAGATTAGAGGTTCATGTTAAATATATATGTATGTACATGCATATATATATATATACACACCCACACATATACACATACAAACATGCAGACACATATATACACACACACACACACCTTTATATTTAAAAGTCAATATCAGTAAATTAGTCCAACTGAGCTTTGAAACTGCTCTGGAATCATACATTTTGAAATGTATCTGTATATAGCAAGTTCTCAACAAACATTTGCTGAATGAGGTTTTATCTATGTCAGGACCCTTTGCATTTGAAATGTACTTCCCTAATGATGTTTGACTAATAAAATCACTGACTTATTTTCTGTTTCCTGAATATGTTAATTAATAAGTCCCCCAAATATGACAGATGGCAAAACCCACCATTCTGAGGACCAACTAGTCTAGTGAATGTTGGCTGGGGGCTAGGAACTCCAGCATCTATTCAGAAAATATTCATTCCAGGTATCCTGCT
>NW_011409276.1:0-548 GCF_000754665.1 Bison bison bison | reverse complement strand
TCAGAGATAGATGAGTTAACAATTTTAAATAAAGACATAAGAAAGTGACCTGCTAAAATGTAGCACTGGGTCCAGACTTTTAAGAGAATGAAGGGGTGGGAATTCCCTGGTGGTCCAGCATTTGACTCTGCATTTACATTGCAGGGGGCATGGGTTTTATCCCAGTTGGGGAACTAAAATCCCACAAGCCAAGTGGCTCAAAAACGACAAAAAAGAGGATGAAGGGTTGAGCCATTTGGATGTTTAAGGAAGAGCATTCCAGTCATAGAAAAGAGCAAATGAGAAAGCCTTGAGTTGGGGTTGACTGGGCCTAATTTAAGAACAGCAAGGAAAATGGCATAATTGTAGCAGAGACAGCTAGGGAAAGCTGGGCAAAACTGAAGATGAATTCAGAGAGGGAGCTACCAGACATTTGAAAGTTAATAACTTTGGGTTTATCCCTGAGTGACATGGGAAGAATGGAGGGGTGGAGCAGAGAGAGCATGATCTGACAGTTGACATATTTTAATAAGGTGATTTGTGAAAAACGACTTCATAGGAGTTGGGAT
>NW_011409275.1:0-516 GCF_000754665.1 Bison bison bison | reverse complement strand
CAATACTATATTAAAGAGAAATGGTGAGAGTGGGAATCCTTATCTTGTTGCAGATTTAGTGGAGGCTTTCAGCTTTGCAATGTTGAATATTATATCAACTGTGCATTTATCATAAATAGTCTTATTATGTCCAGACGTGTTCCTTCCACACCTACTTTCATAAGAGTTTTTATCACAAAAGGATGTTGAATTTTATTAAACAACTTTTCATTATTTCTGCACTGATTTTTATTATAGCATTCTTTTATTATTTTCTTCCTTCCTTCCAACATTAGGCTGTTTCCTTTTCTTTTACTACCTCCTTTAGATATAAATATAAATTCTTTGTTAGAGATTTTCCTTGTTACTTGAGGTAGGCATGTAATACTGGCATGTAATACTATAAACATCCCCCTTATTACACTGATTGAAATATGTCATATTTTCATTTTCATTTGTCTTCTGGGTTTTTTATTTATTTATTTATTTTAAATTTGTTTATTTTTTCATTAAAGGATAATTGATTTACAGAATTGT
>NW_011409274.1:0-540 GCF_000754665.1 Bison bison bison | reverse complement strand
TAACACACATTTTTAATTACAGTTTTAAATTCCACTAATCTGAGTAACAACATTATCAAAGGGATGGTTTTAAAGATAAGGAAACTTTAACAAAACACAGAGTTTAAATCTTGATGAAAAATCTTACGTTGAAAGAGGAGGAGGCCACATGCTGGGAAGCAACACAGAGCCTGTGTCCCACAACTACTGAGCCTGTGCTCTAGAGCATGGGAGCTGCACTACAGAAGCCAGCAAGACCTAGAGTCAACAAGAGAAGCTATAGCAATGAGAAGCCTGCACACCGCAGCTAGAGAGAAGACCTTCTCACTGCAGCTAGAGAGGAGCCCCCTCTCACCGCAACTGGAGAGGAGCCCCTCCCACCGCAGCTAGCGAGGAGCCCCCTCCCACCGCAGCGAGAGAGGAGCCCCCTCCCACCGCACTAGAGAGAAGACCCCTCTCACCGCAGCTAGAGAGGAGCCCCTCCCACCGCAGCCAGAGAGGAGCCCCCCTCCCACCGCAGCCAGAGAGGAGCCCCCCTCCCACCGCAGCCAGAGAGGAGCC
>NW_011409273.1:0-625 GCF_000754665.1 Bison bison bison | reverse complement strand
CACAAGGAGAGACAGGAAATAAGAGATGGTAGGTTACCAAACGGAACAGTTTCTCAAGAACTCCAGGCTGGTTGCACAGTCTCATGGAATGTTCCCCAGAGGGCATGTGAAAACACTGTGTCAAAACAGCCCATGTTAGGGGAGTTTGGAGGAGAATGAATACATGTATATGTAGGGCTAAGTCACTTTGTTGGGCACCTGAAATTAACACAACATTGTTATTCAGCTATACTCTACTATAAAATTTTTTAAAAAGAAGAGAAAGAGCAGGCTATTTTAGGGGAGAAGGTCACACAATTTATCTTCTAGTCTCTTTCCATTTTCTGTCTCTTATTGCTCAAAATCCACCTCACAGGTCTTCAATGTCTCCACATATCCAGGTTGTGATAACTAACCCCCTTGTATCTGGACAGCCACTGAAGAAATCAAAGCCTCCAATAATCCAGTGGAGTTGAACTATGGTACTCAAACTGCTCTAGCTCCTGCCACAGCAAGTGCAATGGGGACCATGCATAGCCTGGTACACTCCTCAGGAGAGGCTGCACCCAATAGAGTGTGCAGGAATGCTGTGACAGGCAGAGGCCTGGCAAGTGGCCAGAACTCAGGAAGCTGAAATTGTTGAGAG
>NW_011409272.1:0-567 GCF_000754665.1 Bison bison bison | reverse complement strand
ACTAGACAGATCTTTGTTGGCAAAGTAATGTCTCTGCTTTTTAATATGCTATCTAGGTTGGTCATAACTTTCCTTTCAAGGAGCAAGCATCTTTTAATTTCGTAGCTGCAGTCTGCAGTGATTCTGGAGCCCCCCAAAATAAAGTCTATCACTGTCTCTTTTCACAGCCTTTATTTCTAAATTTATTTTATCTGATATGAGTATTGCCAGTCCTGCTTTCTTTTGGCCTCCATTTGGATGAAATATCTTTTTCCAGTCCTTCAGTTTCAGTCTGTATGTTTTCCTTTGTTTGAGGTGGGTCTCTTGTAGACTGCTTATATAAGAGTCTTATTTTTGTATACATTCAGGCAGTCTTTGTGTTTTGGTTGGGACATTAACCTATTTACATTTAAGGTAATTATTGATAAATATTATCCTGTTGCCTTTTACATTGTTGTTTTGGGTTCAGGTTATAAACCTTTTCTGTGTTTCCTGTCTAGAGAAGATCCTTTAGCATTTGTTGAAGAGCTGGTTTGGTGGAGCTGAATTTTCTTAGCTTTTGCTTGTCTGTGAATGTTTTGATTTCTC
>NW_011409271.1:0-645 GCF_000754665.1 Bison bison bison | reverse complement strand
TGGCGAATGGGACAGAGAGAGGATAACAGGGGGTTATATCCCTGAATGAGTGGGCAGGAAGGTCAAAGGGGAGGTGTCCTTGAATGGAGCTGGTCATGGGGGTGAGGGACATCACTCTCCAACAATGCCTTCCCCTGGGGCTTACTTGGAGCAAGTTTTGTTTGGTGCTACTGTCTTTAATCTCTTTCTGGCAATGGCTAATTTTCCTAAGATACAGGTCCTTGGTTCCATGGGCACTTTTTTCTTTTTTACTTTCTGACCACGCCATGTGGCATGTGGGACCCCAGCTCTCCAACCAGGAATTGAACTTGAGTACCTCTGCATCACAAGGGCAGAGTCTTAATGACTGAATTACCAGGGAAGTTCCTTCCCTTCCCCATTGACATTTTGAGGCATCATTTTGTTTTCTGTATCTTTACTTCTTGTGGGTCCCTTCCCTTTGAGGCAAGTGATACAGGTTTTTTGTTTATGACTCGACAATCTTCTTAAGGAAAGATAAAATGTCGATATTTAAGGAGTATTTGGTAAACAAAGGAACAGGCGCATGATAGGGAAAAGTTCAAGCCAGAGATCTCCAAAGATGGGCAGTTAATAAACAGAGTTTTTTAGGGCTGCCGTAACAAGTACAGTAAGTCCCCTACATAC
>NW_011409270.1:0-579 GCF_000754665.1 Bison bison bison | reverse complement strand
GTAATATTCTGATAGATCCATTAAAAGCTGCTTGAAGCCAACTGTTGCTCTCTAATATAATTTATAATTTCCTCTTTTTTCCTAAGATTATGATATCCTGCAATCAACATGAATTTGTCATGTATGTGGACAATACATGAAAAATACACAAATTAAAACCAGCACTGGGTTGTCTACGCAGAAGTGTTACATTCAACACAGTGAGTGACATAGTGTCACTATCTAGACGAGTTACAGCAAGACTGGTGTCTTCAGAGATGACAAAGTCCACAGTGACTTTAAAAGAACACACATTGTGATGATGACAACATCATCACACTGACGACAGGTGTTTCAGCACATCCTACACTCTAAGCATTACTCTAAAGACTTCACACGGATGAACTTGTCATCAACATAACAGCACGTTAGAGAAAGATCTGTGTCCACCTTACTGGGGAGAAAACTCTGTCACTCTAAGAAATGGCTCAGATCAAACAGTTAAGAAATGAGGCTACAGCACCTGAGCTCAGGTGGTAGGGAGAGACAACTGAACCTAAAGAATCAACCAGTTAACTACCTGAGAAGGAAAGAGCATCC
>NW_011409269.1:0-747 GCF_000754665.1 Bison bison bison | reverse complement strand
TAACGCCAGGCATCCAATAAGAAATTTATTGTTCCATGGAGAGCGATCAAACACTTCAGCTTTTAATTGGAAAAACTATACACCATGTAATACTAACACTTTACTTCACATAAATATGGAGGAGACAACCTCCCTGGGAGACAAGAGGCTTATGGAGAAAGGCTGGGTGCCGTTCAGAAGGAGGCAGACGTGCGCGTGCGCGTGCGCGCGGGCCTCACTCTCCCAGGAAAAGGCACTGTTTCCCAAACATAAACCGCAAACTCGGTGAACGCCGCATGTGGATTTCAGCAGGCGCGGTGGAGAAGGGGCGGCGTGTTCCTAACACAGTTCGGCCAGTTCCCGCTCCTTTTGGCTGACCCCTTTTCACGTCCTGACACCGTGAGGACGCGGCGAGAGGCCGTGCGGGCGGGCAGAGGCCGACACTTCCCGGACCTGCAGCCCACCGGGCGGGGCAGGGCCCACGTCTCCAGCCCTGCTCGTTCCCCCAGACCCTCGCTCTGGGGGCAGGCACTATGAGCCGTGATCACACTCCAGATTCATTAGATTTACGGGGCTTCAAGGGCACGGGAGCTCTTGAACTGGTTTAAAGGTCAGCCCCAGTGCCTCTAACACTTGACTTGAAACTTCGGGGAGCACATGTGATACTGATTTCGAATACGTTTCCAATTAGCTCCCAAGGAAGAAAATGTCTTTAATAATGGAGTAAAAGTGAGCCAGTGGGGGTGGACGCTCTGTCCACTGCCCGGC
>NW_011409268.1:0-504 GCF_000754665.1 Bison bison bison | reverse complement strand
CTTTTCCCCAGAAGCTTGTCTTCCTCTCTTCCTAAACAGCAGTCATTCTGGTGTTTAGTGCCTTGCCCATTTCATAGAGTGGGTTTCTCTTTTCCTCAGTCATGTGTTTTCATTCCTTTAGTCCCTTATTTTAGTGATTTAGTCCCTTATTTTGTTGAAACCTAATTCTCCTATGCTTCCCCCGAAAAGGTTCCTGAGAGACAAAAAGTTTTTGTCCTTGCCTGCCTTCATCTGCCCTCATACTCGGTTGTTGGAGTTATAAAATCTTATGCCCCAAATCATCTTCCATTCAGAACTATGAAGGCATAGTTCCGTGACTTCTTGTGTTGAGAGATTTGATGTCATTTTCATACAAAGGTTTGGGAGCCATACCTGTTTGTTCCTATCAGAAAACTTTTTAGATGTTCAATTTCTTCCTCTTTTTCTGCATTTTCACAGTCATCTACCTTCATGAATGTTTTAATTCCACTTTAGATGTTGGGCTCTTAGAGAAGAATTGTCTTC
>NW_011409267.1:0-572 GCF_000754665.1 Bison bison bison | reverse complement strand
TAATTATGATGAAAATACAGTTGTAAGAATTTATATAGAGCAATCTCATGTGCCTTTCTCACCCATCTTCCCCTGGTGGTAAATATCTTTCAAAGATATAGTATGACCAGGATAATGACAGTGTAAAAATCAAGATACAGAACATTTCTGTATCTTTCATGTTGTCTTTTAATCCTTTAATAGCTATACTCTCTTCCTTCTCAACCTGTGGCAAGCACTAATCTCTTTACGATTTCTGTAATTTTGTCCTTTGATAGAATGTAATATAAGTGAAATTATGCATTATATAACCATTGGGATTGATTTTTCATGTAGCATAACTCTCTGGAGATTCATCCAGGTTGTTGCATATATTAATCATTTATTTTTACTGCTGGGTAACAGTCCATGGTTAGGATGTACCAGTTTGTCTCTCTTGAAGCACACCTGCATGTTACCCAGCTTTTGCCTAATACAGATAAAGCTGCTATATAAACATGCATAAACAGGTTTTTGTGTGAACGTAAGTTTTCATTTTTCTGGGGTAAATCACCACAAGTGCACTTACTGGGTCTTACTATAATTGCATGTTT
>NW_011409266.1:0-525 GCF_000754665.1 Bison bison bison | reverse complement strand
CTTGCCTGGAGAGTCCCATGGACGGAGGAGCCTGATGGGCTACAGTCCATGGGGTCACAAAGAACCAGACATGACTGAAGCAACTTAGCATGCACGAACTCTTTACTATGGGAAAATTGTTTCTTTTAGTGGAGAGGATCTTTTGGATATGTGTGAAGAGGACTGGTCACCATTAGCATAAATTTCCAAAGTCAGAAATTGTCTTTTTGTTTGTTGTGGAACCACCAGTGCCTAGACCAGGTTAATAAAGATTAGTTGTCTGAGTAACTTCTAACACTTGATCTATAATTTGCCAAGGGGCTGTGTGCTCTCAGGGATCATTTCAACTCGGAATCTTAATTTTCTTCAGTTCTAAAAAATTTGCCTATGTTATTTCTTAGATAATGCCTTTCTCTGTTAATGCCTTCTCTGTTATTTCTTTGTAGAATTCCTGTTTGTTATTTGTTAAATATTCTTTGTTGATATTCTCACTTTTTCTTTTTATTCTGCTGTTTTGATGACCTTCTCAATTTTATCTTCTCATCT
>NW_011409265.1:10719-10945 GCF_000754665.1 Bison bison bison | reverse complement strand
GGCAACCCACTCTAGTATTCTTGCCTGGGAAATCCTGTGGACAGAGGAGCCTGGTGGGCTACAGTCCATGGGGTCACAAAGAATTGGACATGAGTTAGCAACTAAAACCACAAAGCATACACCAAACAACAGAGACTTAGAATGAGTGAAGCAAAAACCAATAGAGCTGAAAGTGGAAATAGACCAGTTCACAATAATGTTGTTGTTCAGTCGTTCAGTCACATCC
>NW_011409265.1:7143-7576 GCF_000754665.1 Bison bison bison | reverse complement strand
TTCTCTCTTTTTTTCTTAGTCTAGCTAAAGTTTTTTTTTATTTTATCTTTAAAAAAATCAGTTTTATTGATTTTTGTATTTTTTTCTAGTCTTTATTTCATTTATTTCTATTCTCATCTTCATTACTTCCTTGAAAAACAGAAAGAGCAGACATATAGATGAAAACAATAGACTGTCTTCTCATGAATTTTATGTTACATTTTACAATTGAAACAAAATTTATAACACAATCTGATACTCAAGACAATGATATTTGAAAGCAATGATAGTAAAGGGACCGAAATGGAAGATTTCCACAGTTTACTTGAAGTGGCAAAATGTTGATATGATACTGGCTTCCCTGGTAGCTCAGTGGTAAAGAATCCACCTGCCAATGTAAGAGACATGGGTTCAGTCCCTGGGTTGGGAATACCCCCTGGAGAAGGAAATGGCA
>NW_011409265.1:4526-5217 GCF_000754665.1 Bison bison bison | reverse complement strand
ATAATGGTCATCTGAGTTAAATTCACCCATTCCAGTCCATTTTAGTTCACTGATTCCTAGAATGTCGATGTTCATTCTTGCCATCTCCTGTGTGACTACTTCCAATTTGCCTTGATTCATGGACCTGACATTCCAGGTTCCTATGCAATATTGCTCTTTACAGCATTGGACCTTGCTTCTATCACCAGTCACATCCACAACTGGGTATTGTTTTTGCTGTGGCTCCATCCCTTCATTCTTTCTGGAGTTATTTCTCCACTGATCTCCAGTAGCATATTGGGCATCTACTGAGCTGGGGAGTTCCTCTTTCAGTATCCTATCATTTTGCCTTTCCATACTGTTCATGGGGTTCTCAAGGCAAGAATACTGAAGTGGTTTGCCATTCCCTTCTCCAGTGGACTGCCTTCTGTCAGACCTCTCCACCATGACCCGCCTGTCTTGGATGGCCCCACACGGCATGGCTAGTTTCATTGAGTTAGACAAGGCTGTGGTCCCTGTGATTAGATTGACTAGTTTTCTGTGATTATGACTTGTGTGTCTGCCCTCCGATGCCTCTCGCAACACCTACCATCTTACTTGGGTTTCTCTTACCTTGGACGTGGGGTATCTCTTTGTGGCTGCTCCAGCAAAGCGCAGCCGCTGCTCCTTACCTTGGACGAGGGGTATCTCCTCACAGCCTCCCCTCCTGACC
>NW_011409265.1:0-534 GCF_000754665.1 Bison bison bison | reverse complement strand
ACCAGGCTCCTCTGTCCATGGGATTTCCCAGGCAAGTATACTGGGGTGGGTTGCCATTTCCTACACTGTTGGTGGAATGTAAATTGGTGCAGTCATTATGGAAAACAGTATGGAGTTTCCTCAAAAAAATTAAAAATAGAGCTACTATATGAACTATCACTTCTGGTATTTGTTTTTTGCTATAATGATATACATTTGTGTTGTACTAAATAAAAGACACATCCAGATAAATAAGATGTACATTTTACTGTTTAACTAATGTGAGTAAAAACAGTAGACTCACAATTCTCTTAGGTATAAAAGTGGAAAGCACACAAATAAAAATGCCCCATCTCCCTAGTAATCAGTGAAGTATAATTTAAAACAAAATAAGACAAATATTTTGGTCTATACTAGTAAATACTCATAAGGCAAGTACTCTAAGAGCTCATATTTGGAGTTGTAAGTGGAGCATCCTTTTTAAAATCAGTTTGGCGACATGTAAATGTTTCTGTGTCTGCTCCAGAAATATTCCAGTTGTGTATTTATCCTGAG
>NW_011409264.1:0-573 GCF_000754665.1 Bison bison bison | reverse complement strand
GTTATTTGAAATGTCGAAATACTCACTGTGAGAATAAGAACTGAGTTATACAGTGTTATGTTAACTGCATTTTTGTGTCTAGCTCAGTGAAAATGACATCAAGGTCAAACAGTGAAAGAGTAAGAGAAAAGGACTTTTTAAGTCCTTTACTTTACGTAAAATAAATTTTATTTTAGAGTTGTTTAATCAGCAGACCTCTAAAATAGTTGTAACTGAAATTATACATAACATTATGTTTCAGATTTGGTACATTAAGACTTTTCTGCCAATAGACGTTTTATTTATGTATTATTTTTAAATTACCTCAAATATTAGGAAGTCTCAGGAAATCATAGGGAGAGCATTCAAGTCCCAGGCTGGTTTCAGGATATATGTATTGAATGGTCTTCTGTCATGGAAGATTCAGTATTCACACTGTATGAGCTATTACCAAATTGATGTTTATATGCTTTAATGTATAGATAGGTAATATGTAGATAGCTTATGTATAGATAGCTTATATATTGTGTGTTGATGTACTTGTCTGATGGTGTTAATTATATCTCCTCCCATTTGATTTCCTTCAAAAATTGA
>NW_011409263.1:0-562 GCF_000754665.1 Bison bison bison | reverse complement strand
TGATTTCTTAGCTTCTAATTTTATAGTCTAAACTACCTCCTTCACATATGTTTTAGGAGATTGTAGTAGGCTACAAATATCATTAATGTTGGAAATTACATGTCTATCCAGCAAACATTAATTGGCTCCAATTTGTACACTTGCTGTTTATTCATCAACATTAATTTCCCACTTTCCTCTTTCATTAAGCCTCTTATTTCCACTTTAAAATCCATATGACTCTAAAGATGACGCATGTGACCTAGACTAGTCTGTCTCCTTTGACACACAGGTTGGTCCCTATGTGACATTTGACCTAAGTCTGCCAATTAGAGTAAATCTTAAGTTTTGCTTGGAATGTTAGGATAAGGGTGTTCTCTCCTCCTCTAGATGGTATTCTTTACAGAGCTAGAACAAATAATTTCACAATTTGTATGGAAATACAAAAAACCTCGAATAGCCAAAGCGATCTTGAGAAAGAAAAATGGAACTGGAGGAATCAACCTACCTGACTTCAGGCTCTACTACAAAGCCACAGTTATCAAGACAGTATGGTACTGGCACAAAAGACAGAAATATAGAT
>NW_011409262.1:0-522 GCF_000754665.1 Bison bison bison | reverse complement strand
TTTTGCCGTCCAGTAGAAGCTAACACAACGTTGTGAATAAAAATGAATTAATAAAAAATAAATAACTCACTGCAAAACAAATAAATGAATTAAATGCAGATCCCATTTTAATGAATCTGCATTTTTAAATATTCTTTCAGTGGGTTTTATTATTTTAATATTAATATAAAATTAACAAAATTAATATTTTAATATTCTAACAGGGGTGACTGTTATACACCCCTTTGTTTGAGGACCAATGCATATGAGGTCTTTGGGTGCAGAGGGTTTCTTTCCTGTCTATTACTGTATGGCGGGCAGAGGCAGCAGCCCAGTGAAAGATCTCTGAAGGCTGTGACAGTAAGCCTCAGGACATGACCTGAGGGATCATGTATTGTGGGGGGGCCAACTACAGCCTTCAGGCTGCCTATTTTTGTCAGGCCCGCAAGCTAAAAATGGTTTTCACATATTTGAATGGCTAAAAAGTATCAAAAGAAGGATAATACTTTGTGATACATGAAAATAAAAAGAAATTAAATTTCT
>NW_011409261.1:0-807 GCF_000754665.1 Bison bison bison | reverse complement strand
CGAGGACCAAAGGGGAGAACTTTGGTACCAGGTTATTATTGTTCAGTACTGTGTTGTGCCCAACTCTGTGACCTCATGGACAGTAGGCAGGTTCCTCTGTCCTCCACTGTCTCCTTGAGTTTGCTCAAATTCATGTCCACTGAGTCAGTGATGCTTTCCTCTATGGCCCCATTCTTTTGCCTTCAATCTTTGGTACTGGGTATCCACTGGGAAACAGTGAAGAAATATATGTTCCATGTTGAGTGGACCAATAAGAAAGGAATGATTTGGGATATATTAATAGAATTACAATCTGTGTAGATTGAAGAAAAAAAAAAAAACTGGCCACAAATTCTTTGAGACTCCTTTCATCAAAAAGTAGTCAATTTCTCAACCCCTTCATCCAAGACCTAGCCATTGTCTTACTTGGTACAGTGGGGTATATGCAAATGTAATGTAGGCACAGTCATGTGCGTTGGTGGTTTATCTATTCTTGTTGTTGGGGGGCTTTCCACCTCTGTAAAAGTGAATCTGGGCTAGTCTGCTGAATAATGATGAGATCAATGTGGACTTGTCCCTTGTAATTTAAGCCAGCTATCAGACAGGTAAGTACAGTTCCCCTCGGCTAACCACTGCCAGCCACCAGATATGTTCATGAAGAGATCCAAAATCCTCCCATCTCAAGTAACTTGACCCAGACCAGAAGACACATGGTTGATCCACAAAGCCATGAAAAACAATATAAATGTTTGTTGTCTTAAATACAAGGTCTTGGAATGATTTGGTGTGCATCCAAAAATATCTGATAAATGAAACACATTTTTTTTT
>NW_011409260.1:0-550 GCF_000754665.1 Bison bison bison | reverse complement strand
TCAGGAATATCTTTCTAGTTCATTATTATGTTATTTTCCCCTCAATTTCTGGCCATGGAAAATTGAGTTTCAAAATTCTTCCTTTTTACTTAGTTTTTTTATTTCTATACTTATTTTCACAGACTGTAACATGATATATTATGATGTAATACCAATGAAATATGCTGCTGTTGCTGCTAAGTCGCTTCAGTCGTGTCTGACTCTGTGCGACCCCATAGACAGTAGCCAACCACACTCCCCCATCCCTGGGATTCTCCAGGCAAGAGCACTGAAGTGGGTTTCCATTTCCTTCTCCAGGGCATGAAAGTGAAAAGGGAAAATGAAGCCGCTCCGTCGTGTCCAACTCTTAGGGACAGGACCTCAGCCTACCAGGCTCTGCCATCCATGGGATTTTCCAGGCAAGAGTACTGGAGTGGGTTGCCATTGCCTCCTCCAATGAAATAGGAAGAATTCATAAAAAGTTTTTGTCTTGTTTTTCTTTTCTGTCACCAAACTTATACCAAGTGAAAACTATTAAATAGTAATTGCAGAAGTATTTTTGGAGCTAATT
>NW_011409259.1:0-835 GCF_000754665.1 Bison bison bison | reverse complement strand
CTGGTGGGCTACAGTCCATAGGCCGCACAGGGTTGGACACGACTCAAGTGACTTAGCACACACATAAACAACCCAGTCTACAGCATTTGTCGTAGCAGCCTGAACTAAAACACTTATTCAACTATTTCAGATGATAAAAGCAACAGAACTTCAGAAAGTGAACAAAAGGAAACTTTATAATTCCATGCCCAACACAAAACTGCTTTACATTTTGTATCGCCCCTTCCAGACCTTTAAAATTTTGAATCTTTACTTTAAAACATTTCTATTAAACAAACACAAGAGCCAATTATAGAAACCATCACAAAAAACTATTAAAGGAAAACAATTAGAATAATCTCTAATCCTTCTCCCCAGAGAGGAACTCTGTTAATATGTATAAATGCAGTTCTCTCTTCTTACATTAATGTATATTTTTAAATGGCTTAATTTTCAATGGTCTTATGACTCTGTTCTACCTTTATTCATTTGTTCATTCATTCAATAAACATTTATTAAGCACCTACTATGTATCTGTCAGTACTTTACGGGGTAAAAATGAACTACGACGGTGCCATAGCCCCTCGTGGTGCTCATGAGGTTTATAGCCTAAAGAAGATAGATCTGAAAAAAATTACTAGTTTCTCTTTGAGGGCAAAATTGTTATTATCTTTTGGCCTTAAAGCTTCAGCTCTCTTTCAAACCTCTCCCCCTGTCTTGCCCCTACAAATGCCAATCTCCTTCTACTGTTGTGCATTCATAAGCCTGCACCACAATTCAAGCGAGAGTGCCCTGGACCTCTCCATTCTTGCTTGTACATTTCACCCCCATGTCCTCCAAGGGCAGATGAGTCACT
>NW_011409258.1:0-615 GCF_000754665.1 Bison bison bison | reverse complement strand
ATGGGATCACAAAGAGTTAGACATGACTCAGCATCTAATACTTT
This sequence comes from Bison bison bison, assembly GCF_000754665.1. NCBI lineage: Eukaryota > Metazoa > Chordata > Mammalia > Artiodactyla > Bovidae > Bison > Bison bison. Next base: position 571 of record NW_011409258.1, on the reverse strand, counting down.
GACTTTCATGGGAGTGTTCTGAAGGAAGATAATATGTACTACCTGCGTGCACATGGTAGCTATTCAATAAATGTGTTACAAAGAACACGATCAGTTGTGGTATTAAATGAAAAGAAGATACTGACTTGAAAATATATACGTGTGTGTATACACACACACACACATATATACAACCTTGCTTATTACTTTAGTCAGTATTATCATCCTAACTATAAGCCCTGTATAGCAGGCCTTTCAAGCCCTGTTAAAATCATCCAAACATTAGTTGTTTCCTTGTGTTGATCTAGGCTATGGCACAGACTAAGCTGAACAATTGCACACATTCTTGTCCAATTACTCAGAAACCAGCCTTATGCTTGATTTTAGGTTGTTGAGTCCCGACTCCAGCCTAAGGCACCTGCTCCTCCAGATCAGTTCAGCTAAGCTTTTCAATCAACAAGCATCACCACCTTTACCTTTTCTATTGTACTTAACTTATCTCCAGGTGAAACTAGTTGGAAATTAGAATTTGCTGTAAGCAGACCTATATGTATCATCCACTCATGAATATGACTAATAGAATCTTGTCCTT
>NW_011409257.1:0-563 GCF_000754665.1 Bison bison bison | reverse complement strand
AAAAAAAATAGAGTAATTAGAAGTAATAATTCTATTTGGTTTTGTGTAGGTTTCCTAGGAAATAAATTATGTTCCAAATGTGTGGATGATCAGATAACCAATAAAAAGTTTTCAGCCATTAAGATGCATGGAATATCTAAATAATTGAATCATTTAATTGTGAATATACATAAAAGATTAGTTATATCTATATTTCTTGACTCAACAGTTCTCATTTGGCAAGCCCAATTAATAATTAACACATATAACACAACATTGAAAATCAACTATAATCAACTATACTTCAATAAAATAAAATACATTTTTTAAATGAACACATATTGTATTACCCAATAGTGTTCACTCCTTGCCATTTTCTATGGGACTTTGCTTTTAATTATATATTCTCATTCAAAAACTGGGAAAATACTTGACATTAGAAAAATATCCCAAATATAAATTTCTAAGGCTTTCCCACTGGTATAAAGCACCCCAATATTCCTCATAGTAGAAGGGATGCCAAGTAGTTATTCTGTCTTTACTGAAAGATTTTTCTCTAAATTTGGTATTTAAGAAACATGAGA
>NW_011409256.1:0-549 GCF_000754665.1 Bison bison bison | reverse complement strand
TGATCCTGTAATTGTCCTAGGTCATTAAATAATATAACCTATATCGATCCTTACAGTATATTCACTAGGTACATGTTTGCTTTTTGTTGTGAACACTTTATGAATTTTGTACATTGAAATTTCAAAACAAGCGGTTTTTTGAAAGTTGCACAAAAGTTTCATCACAGTTTAAATCAGTAGTGTTATTTATTGGCCTGATTTCAATATTGTAATGTCTCAGGGAATAGGGAGACCCAGGGAAAGAGGGGGGAATTGTTGGGGACAGCCTGTAGGTGGAACAGTCAAGACACAGACAAGGATTATCTATTGAGTTCTCCCTCTTATATGGGTATGGCTCGTGGTGCCCTAAAACTACCGCAGTAATATCAAAGATTACTGATAAGAGATCATCATAGAAAATATGATAATATTGAAAAAATTTGAAATATGGTGTTAACTACCAAAATGTTACACAGAGACACAAGGTGAGCACATGCTTTTGGAACAATAATGCTAATACACTTGTTTGATCTAGGGTTGCCAGATGCCTTTCATTTAAAAAAAATAAAA
>NW_011409255.1:0-536 GCF_000754665.1 Bison bison bison | reverse complement strand
TTTTTTTTTTTATACTACTTTTGAAACTTGTGAATCTTACACTATTTCAAAATAAAAAGCTTATAAAGTATATGTAGAGATATTAGCTATTGCATAAGAAATAGGCATAGGCTGTCTTAGCGGTGCTGATAGATGGGTCAGCTGAACCTATGTCAGCTTTGCCTCATTTGCTTGCTCTGCTTATGAACTCAGGTATTGACATGACATAGAAGGTAGATCTTGCTGAGTCTGCTAAGGTAGCTTATTATTTTTTACTGGTATTAATATTCTTGTAGGATGTAAATCAACAGGAACAGCTATAAGTGGAAGCACTACAAAATAATCATATACTGTCATTCTTCTCTCTTCATTCTCAAGGGAGTATTCTCAAGGATACCCCCTTGGCATCCTCCTAGATCATTTCTCCCCACACAAAAGCTTTTTGGCTATTAAAGATGCCACTCTCCCATTTAGAACCACCCAATCGTTTCTCTTGGCATTTAGAAAAAACAAGTCTCCTTACAATGTCTCAGGGACTTAAAAAAAAAAAAAAATCT
>NW_011409254.1:0-512 GCF_000754665.1 Bison bison bison | reverse complement strand
TCTCTTCCCCCATGTTTTGTAAATAATGACTATGTAGCAGATCATTTATAGCACTGCACATGTGCATCAGGAGGTTACTCTCTTGGACATGGGCTACTTTTGTGACATGAGCTCCACCCAGAAAACAGCAGCACTTACTGCAGCATCACAGCTGTGATGGGTCAGCCACGAGAGGAAAGCACATAGAGTGTCTACTGCTACAGCTGCTGTGTCAGCCAGGAGAGAATAAATGTGTCTGCAGTTCCTACAGCTCCTTGAGTCTTCTTCCAGCCTCCTAGTTGGTGCCTGGCCTAACCTGGGTTCAGTGAACAGTGTGAACAGCAAAACAATTGGCGTCAGGAGCAGGAGCAGCAAGACAGGATGGCTGTGCTTTAGAGTGATGTACAGTTCCGGACTCCTGGGCATGTCCGTCACACCACATCGCAACTGGTTCTGCATCTGACCAGCCCTGGGTCCTCAGCAGCCCCGAGATGCCGAGTGGTGGAACTCACCATGGTATCCCTGAGAAGGTG
>NW_011409253.1:0-571 GCF_000754665.1 Bison bison bison | reverse complement strand
TTTCCTTACATTCCATCGAAGACCAATCCTTCCTTCTGTGCTACCCATCCTCTCACTACTTTCTTTCTCCTCCTCAATTTGTCTGCAGGGAATCTCACCCACTTCTAAGGCTTCAACTACCAACTGTGTGTCAAATTTATATCTCCAACCCAGAATTCTGTGTTCCTAAAGAATCCCACTGCCTGTTTACATTTCTCCTTTGTTTTGAATTACCTGGGAACACAGGCATCTACTTCACATTAAGGGTTTCAGATGCAGACCAAGCCAAGCGAATGTTTACAAAGCATGTGAGGAACTGTAGGGGGGGGAGGAGAGGATGGGATGAATTGAGACAGTAGTACTGAAATATATACAATTACCACAAATTTGCTGTATGATGCAGGGAGCTCAAATGGGTGCTCTGTGACAACCTAGAGGGGTTGGATAGGGTGGGGTGGGAAGGTAGGGAAGGGAAGGTTTAAAGATGGAGGGAACATATACCTATTCATATGTTGATTCATATGCTGATTCATGTTGATATAAAGCAATTATTCTCCAATTAAAAATAAATAAAATTAAAAAAAATTAAGTT
>NW_011409252.1:0-506 GCF_000754665.1 Bison bison bison | reverse complement strand
CTCTAGTGAGTAAATTAATTTACCTGTATTTCAATTTTTCTTTCTAAATATACCAACACTGAATAGACCGGCTTATTACTAGTAGTATTATTATTATGTGAAATCAGAAAAGTAAAAGGATAGAATGATATGAAGATCTGAACCCACTACAAATGTTTTAAATGCAGTAATGAAACAAATGACAGGCATCAATTTAATTATAGCTGACAAAAGCACAGGATCCTACACTGTAATGATTTTTAGCACGGTTGGTTTATGACACTTTTGTGTATCTATAATAGCAAACAAGAATTTCCAGGTGTGTATCTCTAGAGCAACAGCTTATGCACTTCTCCAGGAAGTGAGCTGAGCAGATTGTAATGAGCTGTAAAACAGAATCCTTGCTGTAACTAATTTGTACTTAAGAATCGTTTCAGGAAAAAAAAAAATTTCTTCATTTATAATATAATTGCATCTAAAATTCAAGGATAATTGAATTTAATAAAATTCAACACTGGTAAGTTACC
>NW_011409251.1:0-539 GCF_000754665.1 Bison bison bison | reverse complement strand
CAAGCATGTCTCCCTGCGTATCAGAGACTCTGAGCCCAGCGACTCAGCCACCTACCTCTGTGCAGTTGAGCACACAGTGCTCCCCAGGCACCTGCAGCCTGTGCCCAAACCTGCTGGGGCCACGGCAGTGCCTCTTGGAGAGCTTAGGCTGCAGGGCACAGACATTCTGTTACCTCTCTAGATGTAGATGAGGATTAAGAGTAACAGTGTAGAAGGTTTGATTGATTAGGGAAGTATTTTCATAATTCTGAAAACAGTTGATTCTGAAGGGAAATTAAAGACACAGTTTGGTCTGAATGACTGAAATATTTTTCAATCTTCTTATTGTACTCTAGTTTTGTACCATAACTTTACTCACTGGAATTGGTATTATGATGCTTTTATATATGACAATATTTTAATATGATAACTGAGATACTCCCTCATAGTTCCTGGTACATTTTGCTCTGTCCCCATGTAGATATTCAAGGTGTTTGATATTCATTGCTTTAGAAAATAATGGAAAAACATAAACGCAGAAGTCTTTTTTTTTTTTTTTT
>NW_011409250.1:0-676 GCF_000754665.1 Bison bison bison | reverse complement strand
CAGCTCTGCACAGCCCCAGCCTCGCCTCCCGTCCCCTCCCACAGCAGCAACTCCGACTCCAATCCTAAACCCAGTGTCCCCTCTCCTGACAACTGTCCCATGAACCCTCCTGGTGGTGCTGGGACCTTCAAAGTAGCACCAGCCGAGAATCAGGGAGCATGGGTTCGATTTCTGGTTGGGGAACCAAGATCCCACATGCTGCAGGGTAATGAAGCCTGCCAGCCGTGGGTACAAAAACACAGCTAGAGAAGCCTGCGTACCCCAGTGAAGACCCCGAACAGACGCAGAAAGGCAAACAGCACCCGCTGACGCTGCCCAGGGGAGAGGGGGCGCTATTCTCGTCTCCACTGGGATTCAGAAATGAGGCCCCACCCTTAACCAGCCACCGAGCCCTGGCATCCCAGGGGTATCACCCCCAGCCCCCGCTGTCGAGCACCGTGCTGGGGGCACCCTGCTTGCCGTCCGCTGACCCTCACGGCAGCTCCGTGGGGTCACACTTCTAAGCATCCTAGTAAGTGGCTGAGGAGGCTGCATTCACAGAGGCCAGGGGGCGTCAGCCAAGGCCGGGCCGGGCTGAGTGCACGATCAGACTCGGAAAACTGAGTCCCAGAGAAGCTGAGGCTGAGCCAGGCTCCTTCTGAGCAAGTCCAGGCAGATGCAGGACTCCAGCCCGGGT
>NW_011409249.1:0-727 GCF_000754665.1 Bison bison bison | reverse complement strand
TTGATGAACCCCAGAAATATCACTGACCGAAACAAAATTCCAGCAAAGCCCAATTCTTGGATCTAATATAGCACTTGTAACTAGGAAACCAAACAGTAGTCATTTTTTCTCCTTTTAAATTTTCTCATGAGAAAAGAACTTACTTCTAAGACTAGAAATAGGTTGGAAGTGTTTTTCAGTTTTATTCAGCTATAACTGACATATAACATTATATACTGATAGCTGCAGAGAACAATGAATAGATCTGTTTTCTTAAGTGCCAACACTGAGCCACAAAACATTTCTGTTGTATCACTGTTTTACAACTATAAGAAATAACAAAGACGACAATTACCCTTCATTGAGTTTCCTATTCCCTGTCTCCTTAATTATACCTCCTTTAATTGTCATCATGGAGTATCTGAATTTTGGGCACTGGCTTCTTATCAGATACGTGCTTTGCAAACATTATGTTCCATTCCATAGGTTGCCTTTTCATTTTGTTGATGGCTTTCTTTGCTGTGCAGAGCTTTTTGGTTTGAGGTGGTCCCACCTCTTTATTTTTTGCTTTTGTTGCCTTTGCTTTTGGTCTCAATTCCAGAAAATCATCAAGAAAGCCCCATGTGAGGACACAGCAAGTGGGAACCATTGGCAGGTCAAGGAGAGAGGCCTCGGGAGACCCCGACCCTGCCCACACCTTGATCTCAGGCTCGTTTCCTCCAGAACCATGTGCTCCATTTTTGCTGCT
>NW_011409248.1:0-594 GCF_000754665.1 Bison bison bison | reverse complement strand
GCATTAAGTAGAGTTCCCTGTGCTATAAAGTATGTTCCTATTAGTTATCTATTTTATACATGGTATCAATACTGTATATGTGAAGAAAACAAAAACACTAACTTGAAAAGATATTTTCACCCCTATGTTCATTGCACATTATTTACAATAGTCAAGATATGGAAATAACCTAAGTGCCCATCAACAGATGAATGGATAAATGAAGTGTAATAGCCAGATAGATAGGTCTCTATCTATCACAAGAGCTCCCATCACAAGGAGAAAATATTTTTTCTATTTCTTTAATTTTCTATCTACATGAGATGATGGATGGTCACTAAACTTATGAATGAACTTGTGGTAAATGTTTATTAATTTATGTAAGTCACAGCATCATGCTGTATACCATAAACTTTTACAATGTGTATGTGTGTGCGTGTGAGTACACTCAGTTGCTCAGTCATGTCCAACTCTTTGCGACCCCATGGACTGCAGCTCGCCAGGCTCCTGTGTCCATGGAATTTTCCAGGCAAGAATACCAGATCGGGTTGCCATTTCCTATGCCAGGGGATCTTCTGGACCCAGGGATCCAACCTGCATCTCTTATGTCTCCTG
>NW_011409247.1:0-544 GCF_000754665.1 Bison bison bison | reverse complement strand
ATCTTTTGGGTCTGCATGCCGTCAGGCCTCAAGGATGTATTTTCCTTTACTTTCTAAATAAACTGAGCTGTAACATGGAGCTGTAACACTGGTCTGTCTGAGGGTTGTAAGGCTGGTCTGTCTGTCACTTCAAATTTTTGTTGCAAGGAAATTACAAACTCCCCTGACACTTTTGATCTACTTGTTTTGAAACATATGTTGCTGAATTTCTAAATGCATGGGAATTTCTTTCTTTTTTTATTATTTTGTATTTACATTATGAGAATCTACTCTGTGTAACTTTGACCCTTTATCATTTTTAAAATTTACTCTTTTATGTCCTAGCATACACTTAAATTTTGGAAATATCCTGTGAATATTTGAAGAGTGTGCATTCTGTGGTCTTCTATTGAGGTGTCCACAAATGCCAAGTGGATGTATGACATGACTAAAAGTCAGTTTTGTTTATTGTACTGAGCACATCTTCTTGCCTTTCTTTTTGTCAGCTTGTCCAGTCAGTTACTGGGAAATAATAAGTTTAAAAAACTCCTCCCATAAAGATGAT
>NW_011409246.1:0-561 GCF_000754665.1 Bison bison bison | reverse complement strand
GACTTGGAATACTGTGATGTTGAATGATTGGCCTGGGAAACGAACCAAGATCATTCTGTTGTTTTTGATATTGCACTCAAGTACTGCATTTTAGACTCTTGTTGACCATGAGGGCTATTGCATTTCTTCTAAGGGATTTTTGCCCACAGTAGTAGATATAATGGTCATCTGAATTAAATTCACCCATTTCCATTCCTAAGATGTCAGTGTTCACTCTTGACAACTGCTGCTTGAGCATGTCCTACTTACCTTGATTCATGGACCTAACTTTCCAGGTTCCTATGCAGTATTGTTCTATATAGCATCGGACTTCACTTTTACCACCAGATGCATCCACAACTCAGCGTTGTTTCTGCTTTGGCCCAGCCACTTCATTTCTTCTGGAGCTATTTCTCTGGTCTTCCCCAGTAGCATACTAGACACCTTCTGACCTGCAGGGCTCATCTCCCAGTGTCATATCTTTTTGCTTTATCATGGGGGTTCTTAGTGGTTTGCCATTCCCTTCTTCAGTGAACCATATTTTGTCAGAACTTTTAACTATAACCCATCCATCTTGGATGG
>NW_011409245.1:0-517 GCF_000754665.1 Bison bison bison | reverse complement strand
AGTAATTAGAGGCAGTGGTTTAAATATACAATAGCAACATGAATTGTTTGGAAATTATAATAACTATTGAAAAGAAAGTAAGAAACACAGTAAAATACATAACAGAAAAGTGAAGAGGAACTAAAGAACCTCTTAAGAAACTGAAAGAGGAGAGTGAAAGCCTGGCTTAAAATTCAACATTCAGAAAACTAAGATCATGGCATCCAGTCCCATCACTTCATGGAAAATAGATGGGAGTGCAGTGTAAACAGTGTCAGACTTTATTTTCTTGGGCTCAGAAATCACCACAGATGGTGACTGCAGCCATGAAATTAAAAGATACTTACTCCTTGGAAGAAAAGCTATGACAAAACTAGACAGCATATTAAAAAGCAAAGACACTACTTTGCCAACAAAGGTCCATCTAGTCAAAGCTATGGTTTTTCCAGTAATCATGTCTGGATGTGAGAGTTGGACCATAAAAGCTGAGCACTGAATAACTGATGCTTTTTGAACTGGGATGTTAGAGAAGACTCTT
>NW_011409244.1:0-525 GCF_000754665.1 Bison bison bison | reverse complement strand
AGCCACGAGTTAGGATGTCTGCGCAAAGCAGATGGGTCTGAAATGGCCTCAGTTTCTGCATCTAGGAAAGCGGGTAGCTCTTTCATGCCTAGCTGGTCTTCCAAGGGGAGGGCATTGGGATCTTGTGAAGCCCACTGTCTCTGGGACCCGGGTACCAAGTTTCCAGGTGGAGGAGGCTGGATCAGCCTGGGGTGCTGGTCTGCGAAGAAATTCCATTAGCAGATTGCTGTATCCGAGCACACCAGATGGCCCTGCTGCCCAGCCCCCATCACTGCCTTCCCTCACTCCAGCCAGGGGCTGTTGCTGACTCACACCTCCTAGAAGCTGTGTGTGTGTGTGTGTGTGTGTGAATGTGTGATATATGTGGGGTGAGGGGGAGATGGAGGGGAAGGGAGTACCTGGCTCTGATGTCCTCCCAGCCAGCCCAGGCCCAGCTGCTGATGGGTTCCAGAGTGGGAGTGAGGGGGGCTGTGATTGCCTTCTCATCTCCAGAAATTACCTTCATGGGAAAGGAGGAAGGAGGGG
>NW_011409243.1:0-636 GCF_000754665.1 Bison bison bison | reverse complement strand
TCTCCTTTAGGATGGACTGGTTGGATCTCATTGCAGTCCAAGGGACTCTCAAGAGTCTTCTCCTAACACCTACAGTTCAAAAGCATCAATTCTTCAGTGCTCTTAATAATGATCAAATTTTCTCAGTCTCCCTTTCAATCTTGTGAAGCAAAGTTGTCAAATTCCTTTTACAGTAAATTTATTCTAACATTTACAATTGCAGCATTTACTGGCAATTTTTAGCTCCTTATTTGTGCTAGCCTATCTTTAAATAATTCTCCAGTCATTTGCATTTTATATCACGTAAATAAAATATTAGTGAGCCATGTTATCAGAATGTATTTAGCATCAACTTCAAACATCATGATGTAGAAAATAACATAAGCAATCAGGAACATATATATCTTCACTCTTTATCAGACTCCTAAGAGTGAGTATAACATGGTGATTAGGAACAAAAATGTAAAAGCCAGACTGAACGTATTCAAATATTAGCACTATCATTTCCTGGCTATGTCATCTTTGACCAGCTAATTAAACTCAGGTGAAAAATAAAAATAATATTAGCATATATATCATAGGGTTTAATGTTATTTGATAAATTACAGAATAAATTTTTTAGGACAGTGCTTGGCACAGAGTAAACATCATGTTAGT
>NW_011409242.1:0-573 GCF_000754665.1 Bison bison bison | reverse complement strand
TATATCTGACCTAGGAACCATGTTTCTTTATTGGTATACTGTGTACATCTGAGAAGCCACAGAATACAGCACCTCCAGACTCTTTGAGTGGCTCATCTATTTTAAGAGGCCATCGGTACAACCTCTTTGATAAGGTTTTGTTGGTTGAAAACAATTGTGCTCATGGTTCACCTAGGTAGCCCTGTAGCTCACAGAGAGACTCCTACCCTTTAAGCAGTAACCATTTATTTTCAGCTAGGAAAGCCACTATCAATCAGATAATGTTTTCTCAAGCTGAAAAAGGCTTTCACTAAAGCATGGTGATTGCCCACAGTCACATTTCTTTACCCATCTAATTGTGGGAAAATGCAAACTAAAGGAACACTGGTGTTTGTAACTCCCAGTCTATTCTACTTTTGCAGGTGAGGGAGAGAGAGGCAAAGGGACTGTATTTCTCCTGGAAATATTGTTAATTGCTTTTTCACAATATAGATTAAAGCATAAAAGAACCCCCCAAAGCTCTGATTCTAAATGGACCTGACACCTTGATCTTCTATCATGGTATAACGTGAGTGGAGATTCCCAATGGACCTT
>NW_011409241.1:0-686 GCF_000754665.1 Bison bison bison | reverse complement strand
TTCTTGGACAGAAGTCCTCCTTCTTCCCCAGGTGCTGGCCTCTAAAACAAAGCATACATTCCTTTCCTATCAACACTTGTCTCTGGATAACTGGCTTTAGAATGGCAAGCAACTGGACTTGGGTTTAATAACAGTTTCACTACTGGGGAACGTGCCAGGTGTGGGAGAGATCTTGAGGACCATGGAAAGGAATTTTTATTTTTGCTCAGATGGACGAAAGCCACTGACACATTTTAAATGAGGTGGCACGTCTTGGGTTACATGCGTCATTAAGAATCAAACTGAGAGAAGGAAGCAGTGATTGTCCACCCAAGAAATAAAGGCTCACAAAGGTGAACAGATTCTTAATAAGAATTCTTAATTCTTAATTCAGAATTCTTAATTCTTAATAAGTTCGATTCTTATACTACACAGCTCCACCACCTGGCTTGTGCATGGCCTTATATTTTGCTTCCACAACATCTGGTGACCAGAAGGCTGTGATTGTGCTCAAGTGGCTTCCATTACAGTGTTTTTAGCTCCTTCTGCATTATGCTAGAATGACCCAAGTAGTAGACACCTGCATTTATGTTCTTGGAGAGAAACCCATTAGCAAGCCCCAGCCTGAGTGTTGGGAATATTAATTCCCTGTCCATGTGTTTCTCCTCTATTGAATCTGCTCCACCTCTGTGTGTGTGAGTGTGTAT
>NW_011409240.1:0-683 GCF_000754665.1 Bison bison bison | reverse complement strand
GTTTAGATCTCTTAAATCTGGAGCTGCCTCAGGGCATATTCCTGACTCAAATAGGAAGATTATATAGAGTAGGAGAAAAGAAGACCTAGTCTGAGGACAGAGCAAGGGCCTCCTTTGAGCCCTCGGGACCAGTCAACCCTGAAGCAGCTCTTCTTCTGTCTATTATGGAAGCAAACACATTCCATTTTTGCCTCAAGCTAGTTTGAGTTGGGCTTCTATGGCTTGCAACTGAAAGATTCTTAGTAACATACTGAGGACATTTTCAGAAATGCATGCAAAGGATGTTCACACAGTGGTATAATTGCAGAAAAAAAAAGAAAAGGAAAGAAAACCTAAGGACCTAGTAAGCGGGACATGCAGTGAAAAGAAAGGTACAAATCTAAAACAATAAATGACAGTATGATTCTAAACTGTATGAACACACACACAGCTGCTCTAGTCTGCGGAACTCTGCCTCAGGGGGCCTCCTGGTCCAGGGTGAAACTCCCCAAGGGGAAGGGGTGCAGTCCCCACAGGGATAGATGCAAGACAGTCAACTCTGTCCACTGCAGTTAAAATAGACTCCTGGAAATGGAATCTCTAAGCCGAAAGTTGCATGCAAGTTGGACTTTGGTTTCAGTACCTGGTCCCAAACTGCTGACCGGCTTTGGTTTAGCCTTGACCTTTGGAAGGTCAAATAGCCT
>NW_011409239.1:0-503 GCF_000754665.1 Bison bison bison | reverse complement strand
AGAGCGTTAGTTCCTTCTCTTTCAAATCAGGAGCTGGTGTTCCTTAAAGACTAGGATTAACAGTAAGTTAACAAATAATGTCTAAAATTGAAAAAAAAAAAAAAAACACACCCAGTATACTAAACACAGTAGTTTAAATTATGGACAAAATAATACCAGAAGAACTAGCTAAAAGAGTTTAAAGTGGTTGCCTCTGAAAAGCAGGACCCAGGACAGGATCAAACAGTGCATCTGGATGTTTCACACTATGCCTGTATGACTTTGAGCTGATAACAAATCTGGGTTAATAAATCTTAATGTTCCTTTTAGCAGGAAAAGAAGAGAAAGGAATGTTTCTGAGGAGTCAATCAGTCTATCTCTCCACTGGACAAGCTGGTGAAATGATCTGTTCCCCAGTTAAGTGCGCTGCTGAAATGATTAAAGAGACGAAAGCTAACACTCTTCCAGCACTTAACAGAAAAGGTTTTGCAGAATCATATTTATTCCTCAGTAGGTTTTGTATG
>NW_011409238.1:0-549 GCF_000754665.1 Bison bison bison | reverse complement strand
CTCTGGGACACACTGCCTTGTTTCACTGTAGAATGTGGGTCAGATTCGGTCAAATAAACTTGATTGTTTATTTTTTCAAAGGGGAATCCTCAGGAGGGAATCCAGTCATTCCATTGTTGCATTCTAGGGGGATGGTTGGTGGAGTGGTAACACTGCCTAAGAGCAAGTTGCCTACTGACCCGAGCAAGTTGTCCTCTTCCCACATGTGAATTTTTGCAACACAAGAGCAGAGTTGACTTGCAGTACAGAAAGAATGAAAGACTCATGTCCGTTTCCCTTTTGCTTTGCTGACTTGATTTGCCTGAGATGATCATCTCCTAAGCCTCTCCCCACTTCTCTTTGTAGAGGATCATGAGCAGCTTCGATTTCAAATCATTTTGAAAAATGTTGCAGACCTGACTACATGTACAGAGTGGTGACAGTTATCTCAGTACTGGTGTCTGGGTTTTTCTGTGCCACTGGAGAAGGCTGTCTGTACCTCATTAGCTCTGAATTTCTGAACACTGAGGCATCAAGACTGCTCTGGCAGTTAACAGAAACCAACCTGTT
>NW_011409237.1:0-533 GCF_000754665.1 Bison bison bison | reverse complement strand
TTATCCCACCCTTAATCTCTTCAACCTATTTTTTCCCCATAGCACTTATTCTGTTGACCAAAAGTTCATTTGGGTTTTTCTGTAGTTTCTTATAAATGTTAAGATGTTACACAAAAACCCAAATGAAAGTTTTGGCCAACCCAATATTATTTTTATATCTTCCTTTATTTCTCTTCCACTAGAATATGAACTTCATGAAGAAAGGGGTTTTGACTGTTTTGTTCACTGAGCTACCCTCAGGAACTAGCACATTACAGATGTTCGATAGATGTTTGTTGAATGAATTGCTATTTTATGACAGTGGCAGAAATGAGTGCTTGGATCACTGTAATATGTGCTACCACCTTCTGTTGAAGTGTGTTAGTATCTTTGGGGGGGGGCATCAATAAATAGCTCCCCGTGCTTGGTTTAGGTCTAAAGCAATTGATAAATAAAGCTTAATTTCAGGGGAAAGAGGGCAAAAATATCACCTTATTACTGAAAGGACAGTGAAAGAACATGCATATGTCTGTAGGCAAGTCAGTTAAGTCAGT
>NW_011409236.1:0-509 GCF_000754665.1 Bison bison bison | reverse complement strand
TTATTTGGAATAAGCATTTGGGTTGAAATGTTTTAAAGTGTTCACTTAAATTCATAATGTTATAGACTGGCACAAAGGAGATTTAATTGAAGATACCAGGGTGATTATATACATGAGAACAGATGGGAACTGAAAGAAATTCATTCATCAGGTTTCCACTTTTTTCAGTAACTTAATTTTGAAAAGCCAGATTTTGACTTTTAGAAAAAAAAAAAAAAAGGAAAGTCTTAACCAAATGACTAAATATGAGACATATATAAATGAAGCAGAGAACAAAATCTGATTCACTCTACCAACATCCTAGGAGGAAACCAACATTTTTTATGAGTATGTATAATAACTCAACATTATCTTTCTTACTTGTTCCATTGCCTGCTAGCTCACTCTCTTTCTCTGCAATTTCTAACACTTGCAAAATCTAAGCATGCCTCATAATATTAAAAAAAAAAAGCTCTTTAATACTAGCAAATGTTTAGAATAAAAATTGGACTTGATCCCAGACATTTTAA
>NW_011409235.1:0-559 GCF_000754665.1 Bison bison bison | reverse complement strand
GGAACGTGCCTCAGGCTTCCAAGTCTGCCTTTGGCATCCAAGTGGGTGAACAAGTCTCCCCCGCTGAGGTACTCCCTTACGATAAGCAGAGTCCCCTCATTATCAATCACTTCCAGTAGTTCCACAGTATTCAGGTGGTTCAACACTCTCAAGCTGTACACCTCTGAATACAGATATTGGAGGCTGTAGATGCTTTGTTTTGTCTTGGTAATGGCCTTGATGGCTACCACTTACCTTCTGGTATGGGAGGATCGGGCCTCAGGCTTCCAAGTTGGGGATTACTATAAACACAGAGTGCTTAGTATAAATGACTTCAAGTAGTTTCACAATATTCCGGTGGTTCACCATGCTCATGCTATTAACCTCTCAAAACAGTTTCTGGATCATGGAGAATATCTCTTTTGTCTTGTTAATGGACTTGATGGCTACCACTCCCCTGGTGGTTCACGCAGAATAGGCCTCGGGCCTCAAACTCTGGCTTTGGCCTCCAGTAGCTGAAAAAGACTGCCCGGCTGAGGTACTCCATTATTATAAGCAGACTCTCCTCAGTGTCAATCAC
>NW_011409234.1:0-628 GCF_000754665.1 Bison bison bison | reverse complement strand
GTTTTTGGCACTAACATCCATAAATTTAAAATCTGTTCTTGAAATGTATATTTAATATATTTTAATATGACATGAAATAATAGTGCTAAAATGATGATATAAATATATGTGATCGCTGAATATTCTCTTTTCTATCATGAAGTCTAGACTTATTGGATAATAAAGAATTTATATTCTTTGAAATCAAGATTCTAATTAATGAATTTCAATTTAAAGTAAATATAATATCTTTAAAATGAAAAAAAAAATTGAAGATTTCAGTTTGCCAGAAATTATAATATTTAAAATATATTCTTTTATTGGGTAACCAAAATCTCTTTCATTATTTTTTTTCCCAGAACTTGTTTCTTTCTATGGATTATTTTCTAATTATTAAAAGTTTCACTTGCACCAAAGATCACATCAGAGTCTGAATGACAGGTAATGACATCAATAATCTTAAATGATTATACAGTGTAAGTTTCATATTTCTGATAGAGTGCCTGAAGAACTATGGACAGAAGTTCATAACATTGTACAGGAGGCAGTGATCAAAAACATCCACAAGAAAAAGAAATGGAAAAGGCAAAATGGTTGTCTGAGGAGGCCTTAAAAATAGCTGAGAAAAGAAGAGAAGCAAAAGGCAAAG
>NW_011409233.1:0-553 GCF_000754665.1 Bison bison bison | reverse complement strand
AAAATATGAACAGGAAGTGGGGGTTTTTTGCTACTCAAAGTTTTAATATTGTGTTACATCTTTTCAGTAAAACTAAATTACTTCATGATTATATAGTTCTTTATTTAAAAAATTTACACATACAGTATATTTGCAGAGTGAGGAGGGGAAAGTGGGGGATAGATGGTGACTTGTTAGATGAAGGAAAGGGTTGAGGGGTGGCTGAGGGAGACCCAGCCCTGCTCACAGACAGCCCCAGGCTCACTGGGAAACAAAGCAAACACAACTCCAGACACGATCCAGGCAGAGCCCAAGCGAGGACAGTAAATCGCTGGATGCTGTGGTCGCAGGATCTCGTCCGTCTGCCCAGATGGTTCCTTCCAGTTACCTTATTCACCCTTTCAGCCCCTGGCCCTGGAGGGAGTGATTATTATCCCCATTTGGCAGGGAGAAAATTGAGGGCTATGGAAGGCCTGGCTTGTGTGTGTAGGGATGTGGCAGAGCGGAGACTTGAACTGGGTATTCTGGTGCCCAAAGCGGTACATTTCACATTACCCACTGGGGGGTTTCAGCA
>NW_011409232.1:0-642 GCF_000754665.1 Bison bison bison | reverse complement strand
CCTCTCTCCTTGGGGACCCCCAGACTTCTTATCAATGTGCCTAGGAATTGACTCTCTCAAATCTCTACCTCTAGTGTGACAACCAAAAACGGTTCCAGACATTTCCAACTGGATAGGATGAGGGCAATAAAACCCCATCTCCACTGGAGAAGCACTGCTGTAAATGGAAGCAAGGCCCTGCCTCCTATCAAACCTCATACATGATGGAGTCCCAAACACAGTAAAAGGCTGGGCATCTCCCCATCAGCATTCATCAGAGGACAACCTTCAGGTTTTTGAACTGGTCCCATGGCAGGCCTGTCAATGCCCTCCCAGGCAGGTACCAAGGAGAGTTCAGTCTTAAATAAGTTCTGCTATAAATGACAGAAACTTTTTCAAACAGTGATGCCCTGTGTACATATGGACACATGGAAGTAGAATTCAGATAAGTTGGGAGTGACCCACGGTAAAAGGTGGTTATCTATAATCAGTGAATTAATTAACTTTTTAGAGGTTTATGTTAAGAGACCCTGGTCTCATAAAAACTAAACACACACACACACACACACACACAAGGCCTGGAACTTATTAGCGATAATATAGTCTCTGAAGTTATTACAATAGTATTAAAATATTAAGCAGAATCATAACCTCCAGTAATTG
>NW_011409231.1:0-570 GCF_000754665.1 Bison bison bison | reverse complement strand
CATTAATCTTTGAAGATGCACTCACATCTCCCCTGTGGGGTAGGAGAGCTAGTGGATGTTGAAGGTGCCTGCGCTAGACACTTTGCATGTGATCGCCGGTTTAATATAGAGATTGAATTTACACAGGATTTTTTTTTTTTTTTTACTATCAACTAGGTAAGAAAAAATACACAAAGCAATAAAAAATAGGGGTGGGTAACAGAGCCTAGATTGTTGATTATATAATATTGACAAAGTGTCCATTTGGTCCAGTGGATTTAAAAATTCTTAATTTTTCTATTCAAAATCTCTATTTGTCCACTCTACCTGTTTTTTTACACAACTTCATATTTCATTCCCAACTGATTCTTGGGCTCAAGATGACTGATTCCTTGACTCTTGCCACCCACCTTGGTCCTTCTGGCCCCAGTGCTCCCCCCTGGTTCCCTGCTAGAGCAGGCCCCAGAGTTTGAGAGCGTACCATGTATCAGCTCCCACTCTCCAAATTTCTGCCCCCTTTACGACCTGGCCCAGGGGAGTTTAACTCTGGGACAGTCGTCTGTACCTGAAAGAGCCCAGACTCAAGTTGTA
>NW_011409230.1:0-560 GCF_000754665.1 Bison bison bison | reverse complement strand
ATGTAGATATTATGTGCACCTCTCTAAAAATTTTTAGCATTCTAAAGTTCGGTAACATTTTCAAATTACACATGCTTTCTTTAGTCAGGATTAGTCTTTTGATTGAATGTCATTTTATCTTTTATCACAAATATTTCTAAACTGTTATTGCATTTAAATTTTCTAATTTTAAGATATACTTTTTAATATTTCTAGTTATTACAAATAACTCCCTTTTCCCCCCAGTTTGAATAAAGCACCTTTTTTTCCCTTTCTCTCCCAGACTTAAACTCCATTCCTCTACTGATTACTTCATGTAGTTAATGAGGGTGTTAATTTTAAGTTACACAGTTACAGAAGTAATTTAAAATGCTAAACAAACAAACAAACAAAAACCCTCCTCTAGATTAAAAATTCAAAGTGATGTGGTGCATACATGTTTTCAGGCTTAAAAATAAATAATATACGTTTTATTTGCACTGTTGTTTTCATAATCAGAGATGGTCTATCTCCCAAACTAGATTGGTCAAATGACTCATGACGCGGGTTGGGGGGCGGGGGGAAGGAGTACAAGAAAATTT
>NW_011409229.1:0-625 GCF_000754665.1 Bison bison bison | reverse complement strand
TTGATGATGCCATCCAACCATCTCATCCTCTGTCATCCCCTTCTCATTCCCTCAATCTTTCCAAGCACCAAGGTCTTTTCCAATGAGTTGGCTCTTTGCATCAGGTGGCCAAAGTATTCGAGCTTCAGATTAGCATCAGTCCTCCCAAAGAATATTCAGAGTTGATCTCCTTTAGGATTGACTTGTTTGATCTCCTTGCAGTCCAAGGGACTCTCAAGAGTCTTTGCCAGGACCACAGTTCAAAAGTATCAATTCTTCGGTGCTCAGCCTTCTTTATGGTCCAGCTCTCACGTCCATACATGACTTTGGATAAACCATAGTAGAATAAGTAAAAGATCTGGGATTGAAGCCCTCCTATACCATTTATTAGCCCAAGGCTACTTATTTTCTTCTTTGAATTTCGGTTTTTCTTATTTGTAAAGTGAGAAGAATAATACCCATCTCCTGAGTTACTGTGAGAATAGGATAAGGCATATAGAAAGTCCTGACACACAGTTGGTATTCAACAAGTATTAGTTTTTTACCCCAGTTCTTGATTGCATTTCTTCCATTGGTGGCCAGAATGGATGCTTCAAAAGCTTCCTAAAGTAGGGAAAGGGAGCCCTGTTACAAGTGAGGTCATTAA
>NW_011409228.1:0-662 GCF_000754665.1 Bison bison bison | reverse complement strand
GTATTTAAATCCTCTCTTAAAACTTGTTGCTAAAAATACTTTAGCTAAGTCTCTTAAAAGTATTAACTCATGTCATTGTTCATGTGTAAGTATATTTTCACTTACAGGATTAGTAAATAAAACATAATTGCTTTTGTTTTTATCTCATGTTTTCTGTAAGTTCTCAGTTTACAAATAGGTGTCATTTAGAAACCAATTCAAAGCAAATAATTTTTTTAAAATCTGCCATTCAATAGCTAAAGATTTAGGAAAGGGGTGGACCCTGGAGGATCCAGGGAACAGAATTCGGGACATCAAGGTGTGGTCCACACGTTGGACCACATAGGACCAGATAGAACGCAATATGAGGCCTTTAAAACCAACAGTGACCGTGTAGGTATGAAAGTGGAGATTTTAGAGATGCAGATTTCCGGATGCAGCAGCACTGAGGCCCCAGGTCTGACCTTTGTGTGTCCCTGGGTGGACTAGAGACCCCAGAAGGAGGGCAGAGACCAGAGAACCCAAAGGAAGACAGATCGAAGAGCAGGACTCAGTTCACAAAGCAGGAAGCAGGGGGAAAGGGAGGAACAGGGGTCGACTCAAGCGCACCTCCATGGTAGGTGCCCGTCTACCCCGAGGTTGTGCTAGACCAGCGGGAAACAACCTCACGTGAACCCTTTGAG
>NW_011409227.1:4825-5304 GCF_000754665.1 Bison bison bison | reverse complement strand
GTTAGTTCTAAAAGGTTTTGTAGATCTTCATAGAACCAATCAACTTTAGCTTCTTCAGCATTACTGATTGGGGCACAGGCTTGGATTACCATGATATTGAATTATTTGCCTTGGAAACGAACAGAAACCATTCTGTCATTTTTGAAATTGCATCCAAGTACTGCATTTCAGACTCTTTTGTTGACCATGATGGCTACTCCATTTCTTCCAAGGGATTCCTGCCCACAGTAGTAGATATAATGGGCATCTGAGTTAAATTCACCCATTCCAGTCCATTGTAGTTTGTTGATGCCTAGAATGCTGACCTTCACTCTTGCCATCTCTTGTTTGACCACTTCCAATTTCCCTTGATTTATTGACCTGACATTCCAGGTTCTTATTCTATATTGCTCTTTACAGCATTGGATCTTGCTTCTATACCTAGTCACATCCACAACTGGTTATTACTTTTACTTTGGCTCTTCATTCTTTCTGGAGTT
>NW_011409227.1:0-635 GCF_000754665.1 Bison bison bison | reverse complement strand
TTTTGCATACAATGGTGGCAAGGGCCTGGAGGGGAGTTTTATCTCCAGACTCTCTTGAGCCATGTAAATTTTCTTCATTGTTGGCTTTTCCAGAAGGGCAATCTGCAAGAATTCTGTGTGTCCCCAGAGGTGTGCTGAACTCATGATTTGATCCTCTTGGCCTATGTGAACTGTACATGAACCCAGGAAGTCCTGGTTTGCAACTGGCAGCCTTCTCAGAGCTTGGTGGGAGATGTGGTCTCTGGGGCTGATACAACAGCCACCTCTTGCCTTCTGCCTTTGTTTGATGCAAACATTCCTCTCTGCCTCTGTGGAGGAAAGGGTCATAAATGGCAGCTAGCTTTCACACCTTTGATATTTTGTAATGTGCAATCTTTTGTTCTGTGAATGTGTCAGTTTTCACTATGTGGCCATAGAGACTTCTCTCAAGAAAGGTCCTTTTTTGCATTTTTGTCTCTGGTGTTCCCATGGGTTAGGTTGCTACATCACCTTAGCTCTGTCAGATTGCCCTCAGAGCATTAAAGCTGATTCTTACCAAAGGGCAGATGATACAGCTCAGGCAACCCTCCAAGCTCCACCTCAATGATAGTGGACAGGAGTATCTGAGCTTTTTCTCTGCTGGTAATTACAGTTAG
>NW_011409226.1:0-535 GCF_000754665.1 Bison bison bison | reverse complement strand
ATCGGACATACCATTTGCAAATATTTTCTCACATTCAATAGACTGTCCATATGATCCATCAATTCCACTGCTGGTTATATGTCTGAAAGAAAAAGAAAATACTAATTCAAAAAAATACATATGCACCCCAGTGTTCATAGCAGCATTATTTACAATTATCAAGGTATGGAGGCAATCAACAGATGACTGGATAAAGAAGATGTGGTGTATACACATACATGATGGAATATTACTCAGCCATAACAATGAGTGAAATTTTGCCACGTGCAACCACTTGGATGGAACTGGATGCCATTCTACTTGGTAGAATAAGTCAGAGAATGAGCACGGCGTGTTTCCATTTCTATGTGGAATCTAAAAATAGAACAAATTGTGACTATAACAAAAAAGAAGCAGGGTCACACAGAGACAAACTCGTGGTTGTCCGTGGGGTGAGGGTATGGGGGAAGGGAAGCATAGCAATAAGGGATTCAGAGAGAAAAATACTAGGTGCAAAATAAACTGTAAGAATTGCACAGGGAATACAGACAATACT
>NW_011409225.1:0-597 GCF_000754665.1 Bison bison bison | reverse complement strand
ATTTCATTTCTTTTTAATTTGTTTCTGTCCTCATCTTTTATCACTTTCTTTGTAACTTTGTTTCTTTTTTCATAGTTGCTTTAGGTGTAATATTTACATCTTAAAACCTAATTGTTTATTTGATGTTTTTTCTCTTTTCTAGAGGTAGGCTTTTACTGCTATAAACTTTCCTCTTAATACTGCTTTGATGACCCCATATGTTTTATGTTGTCCTGTTTCTGTTGTAATTTTTTTTAGTTTTGTTTTAATTTCTTCTTTGAGTTATTCAGTGACCTCTTAGTTATTTAGAAGCATGTCATTTAGCCTCCATATTTTTGTTTTTTTTTTACAGTTTTACCCCTGTGATTAATATCTAATCTCATAATGTTGTGGTCAGAAATGATGTTTAATACCATTTCAATTTTCTTAAATTTACGAAGGCTGGATTTGTGACCTAAGCTGTGATCTATCTTGGAGATTCATCCATGTGCACCTTCGGAAGATAGAGTTTATTCTGCTGCTTTTGACTGGAAATGCCCTCCACGTATTAGTAAGGTCCATCTGGTCTAAGTGCCATGTAAGACTTTCAATTCCTTATTATTTTTCTGTCTTGATGAT
>NW_011409224.1:0-789 GCF_000754665.1 Bison bison bison | reverse complement strand
GGATTGCTGGATCATAAGGCAGTTCTATTTCCAGTTTTTTAAGGAATCTCCACACTGTTCTCCATAGAAGTTCATTCTTTGGCCTATTGGCACTTCATGAAAATGCAGAACTAGGGATAAATAATTTAATGAACAGACATAGTATGTGGTGTTTCATTCAGTGCAACCTAGATAAATTGCAAATCACTTCCAAGTATGTAAAGTAAACATACATTAGATTATATAATGCAACACAATTTAGCATGGTTTAAAAAAAAAAAGAAAGCAACTACAGTAAAATTTCAGATCTGCTACTAATTACTTATGTGACATTAGACTCACTATCCAGACGTTATAAACTTTCTTCTATTCTCTTCAAAATGAGAGATATGGATAAATGCTCTCTAGGGATTCTTTCAGTTCTAAGTTTCTGTATTTTCTTAAATATCAAAATAAGACTAGCATAAAATGGAAGTAAGCTTTCAAGAAATGTAATCATAGACACAGGTATCATTATCACCTTGTAAACATAAATACTTCTTCCTTTCTCATAATTCAATGTTTTGCTTTACTTTTTTTTTTTTTTGAGGGGTAAAGACTGACATTAAGCCTAGGTTCAATTCTGTATGAAGCTTCTAATACTCTTTCCCATCTCCTATTAAATCCTGTTTTCAATAACATTACTGTGATTGTTTGAGTAGATGCAACAAAACTTTCAATTTTTCTGTGTTGTGTTTACAAAATAAAATAGGATTTAAAATTCTTTTACAGTTAGTCTAGTTACAGGTGGTCTTCTTATTATATTAACTG
>NW_011409223.1:0-723 GCF_000754665.1 Bison bison bison | reverse complement strand
AGCAGAGGAGAGCAGCTACCACCAGGCCAGGCATAGAGAGGCAGAGGACAACCTAGGAGGTGGGACCAGTGTCTTGGGGGCGAGAGGGAGAGGGTAGTGTCGTGGAAAGCACAGAACGAAGTATTTCAAGAAGGAGGTCATGAGACATTGTGTGTTGAATACTGATGTGGAGACAAGATTAGATCAGAGAAGCTGACATTAGATTTGGCAATGTGGAGGTCACTAGAGACATTGACAGTAGCGATGTCTCAGCACAGTGGGGACAAAACCCCAATGGAGTAAGTTGAGAGAATAGTAATAGAACCCATGGTTTACATTCTCTGCCAAGTGCTTTATAGGCATCAACTCAGAAATGTCTCACAGTCTTACAGTGTAGATTCTAACATCATGCCCATTTTACAAGTGAGCACCTCACACCCAGAAAGGATAGAGAACCTGCCCAGGGCCACACAGCTGGAAAATGGTGGAGCTGGGATTGCACCCCAGCCTCCCAGGCCAGGGTCCAGTCTGTACTGGGAGCCACACCCTGACACTGCCTCTATAACACCTGCAAATCATAAGATCACTAACTTTGAGCATCTTTCAACAAATTTGCTCTGAAGGGAAAAGAGAGGGGATGGGAGCTGGAAAGGTCGTAGGGCTGACTCTCAGGACTTTTCTTTTAAGCTAGAAACACTGATGTGCAGGTGGCATGCTGACATGGATACTGGAGGAGCAGAGGAG
>NW_011409222.1:0-714 GCF_000754665.1 Bison bison bison | reverse complement strand
CTTTGAAAAAAAATTAGTATTTCAGGCTAATGAAAACAAGAATATCCATGAAGAACAAATTCATCTTTTCTTTTGCTGTCTGCTTTTTCTATGCCTTCCCAGTGTAGGATGAAATAAGAGCCAGTTAACAATTGTACCCCAATAACATGCAGTGACTTTCTAAATATGAGTCAAAACTATGTACATCTATTTTCTTAATGTTTTCTTCTTGTAACCCAGACCCTTGGTGATCAGGGTGCACATCATTGCTCACAGAAAATTTATCTCCCTCTTGCCCCCACTATAAATGCTTGCTGTTTCCTTGAAAGGCCACACTGTGATTTAAATAAGTCATTGCACCTTAAAAACTGGTGTTCCCTTGCACAAATCATCAATCCCTTATATTTCCAGACCTTCAGTTTCCACATGTGTAAAATGAGGATGAGGCTTTATCAAACATCCACATGCATGAAAACTAAGAAAGAGTGAGACAGTGAGTGAGAGAGACTAAAAGATGAATGAATAGAGGAAAGAGAAACAAAGATATAATTACCAACTCAGTGACAACCAATAATATTACAGAGACTAGTTTTCTTTTCTTTTGAATAAAAAATCTAAACTGAACTAATATTTGTGGATTAATCCTGAAATGCAGTTCTCTTGAAACCCTTAACATCTTACTGCTTTGTAAGGAATCACTTTCTCAAAGTCATCATCAGTACAGGAGACTACAAT
>NW_011409221.1:0-7735 GCF_000754665.1 Bison bison bison | reverse complement strand
GGAGAATTCCTCTCCTGTTGTGGATGGGGGATTCTCTCAAGTTGTGTCAAAGGTCTCCTCTAGAGTTTTCTCAGGGTACATGGGACTCTTCTTGAGATGTGGTTGTGCCTCCTCTAGCACTTGTCATGTGGAGCACTACACAGCAAGGGGTCTTCTCTAATTTTTGTGCTATGGGTTCCTCACTCATTTTGGTGGGGTTGACCCCCTCTAGTTGTGACAGGTGGTCAACTCTTTAGTGGTGAGGGAGCTCCTCTCTAGTTTCATTGGGCGTGGCTTTTCCTCAATAGTTGCAGTTTGTCTGGGGGTCTTCTCCACATGAGGAATGCAGGCTCCTCTGGAGTTTCAGCAGAAGGCTTGTGTATTAAGGTGGGCTCCACTCTAATTCCAGGGTTCCTGTTTAGTTGTGGGGGGCTTCTCTCCAGTTTTTTTTTTTTTTTTTTTGTGCAGGCTACTCTCTAGTGGTGGCAGGGTGCAACTTTCTTATTGTGGCAAAGGACTCCAAACTAGTTGCATTGTTCATGGGGTTCTCTAGTTGTGGTGGTGGCATCTCTCTATTTGTGGTCATGGGCTCCTCCTCATTTGTCTCAGGAGACACATATCATTTTGTTGTGGTGGCTCGGGGATCCTCTAAAAGAAGACAGAGGATCCTGTCAAGATGAAGCAGGGGGCTCCTCTGGAGTTCCTTTGGAGGGCTCCTCTCTAATTGTGGTTGGGGACTCCTCTCTGCCTCTGGCATTGGGGTTTCTTTCTAGTTGTGGTGTGCTGGTGAGCTCCTCTCAAGTATCAGTGGGGGCTTTTCTTTAGTTGTGGTGGGTGATTATCTGTAGCTGCAGTGTGGCTGCTCCATTCTATCTGTGGTGTGCTTGTGGGCTACTCTCTAGATGTGATGTGCAGGCTCCTTTCTAGTCAGGGAGAGGGTCTCTTTAGTTATAATATCTGAAGGGAGTCCTCTCATTGCAGTGTGAAAAGGCTTCCTTTCCTGTGGTGGGGTAGCTCATCAATATTTGTTGCAGTGTGACTCCACTCTAGGTATGATGTGTGGGGACATCATCTCACATGGTGTCCAGTGGCTTTTCATAAGTGGTGGTACAGTTCTTATCTTGAGTTCTGGAAGTGTACTAAAGGATCCTCCCGAGTTGCAGTAGTCCCTCCTCTTAGGTTGTGAGGGAGGCTCTGCATGTGGCTCTGCTCTTCTTTTAACACTAGATGTTCCTCACAAATTTTAGCATGGTTACTCCTCTCTACTTGTGAGGGCCTCTTCTCGATTTATTTCAAGGGGCTCAGCTCTATTTGCAGCAGAGGTGCTCTTCTCTATGTGTGATGTCTTGGTGAACACCTCTCTACTTGTGGTGGGGGAAACCTCTCCAGTTTTGGTGGAGGTCTCCTCTGTCATGAGGAGACCGTGTCATGAGTTGATACACGGGGTGACATTCGAGTTGTTGCAGGGGCATGAGGCCTTACTCCAGTGGATGGGGACTTTGGGGTCTTTTCGAATGGTGGCCGGACCCCTGGAGTTCCTCTCAAGTTTCAAGGTGAGAACAACCTCCTGCTGAGGTGCGGTGGGAATGTCGGTATTCCTTTGCAGACGAAGCAGGGGAATGGACCCTTATCTCGAGAGAAGGAGTGGAAAACGTGGCTCTTCTCAAGTTGTGGCATGAAACTCAGTATTCCTTTCATGTGGGGACGGGTATCTCGGGGACCGTCCTGAGTTGCATGAAGGGTTTCAAGTACCTTTTTGCGTTTCCGGAGGGAATATGGGATTTCTCTGGAGACACTGCTGTGGAAAAGGAACTCATCTCGCGTTGAGGGGAGAATCTCGTTGTTTTTCTCGAGTTATGGCGGGAAGGTTGGGGTTCCTCTCAAGTTGCGACAGGGACCTCGGGTACCTGCTCATGTTGCCTCAGAGAAGTGGGGTCTCTTCTCGAGTTGCGAGGGGCACGTCGGGATCCCTCTTGAGTCTCTGCTGTCGAATAGGGCCGTGTCTCGAGTTCAGTCGGGAAACTCAGTGTTCCT
The DNA here is from genome assembly GCF_000754665.1 of Bison bison bison. Taxonomy (NCBI): domain Eukaryota; kingdom Metazoa; phylum Chordata; class Mammalia; order Artiodactyla; family Bovidae; genus Bison; species Bison bison. The sequence goes on along the minus strand of NW_011409221.1, from coordinate 5,722 downwards.
CTCCAGCGGTGACAGGGATCTGGGGCTTTTTATCAAGGTTCAACTAGGGAGTCAGGCCTCGTCTGGTGTCGAGGCATGGAATTCTGCATTCCTCTCGAGTTGTCCAAGGGGTGTTAGGGCTCCGGTCGAGTTCAGGCGGGGAATTTGGGCTTTTTCTAGAGGATCAGCATGGGAGACAGGCCTCCCATCCTGTTGTGAGGGGATACTTGGGGTTCCATTGGAGCCGGTGCAGGGGAATCAGGACTTATCTCGAGCTGAGGGGCAGTCGGTGTCCTTTTACCTTGAAGCAGGATCGGCGGGGTTCCACTCGAGATTCAACAGGTGAGACAGGCCTCCTCATGTGGTGCGAGTGGAAGTTGGGATTCCTCTTGAGTTGAAGCAGGTAATGGGCCCTCATGTCCAGATGAAGTGACAAACACGGGGCTCTTGCCAACTTTGATGGGAACCTTGGCTTTCATCTTGAGTTGTGACAGGGATCCTGGGCCCCCTTTTGTTGTCTGAAGAGATTTCAGCCTCCTCTCGAGTTTTGACAGGGAACTCGGGATTGCTCTTGAGGAGCTGCGGTAATAAAGGGCCTCATCTCGCATGGACGGGAGAATCTCGTGGATTGTCTCGAGTTGCAGCTGGTGGCTTGGGATTCCTCTCCAGGTACCACGGAGATCTCAGGGAGCCTCTTGTGTTGCCTCAGGAAAGTCAAGTCTCCATTCGAGTTGCAAGGGGGAGCCTGGGAGTGCTCTGGATTCACGGGAGGGGGATCAGGTCTCATTTCACATGAAAGAGGGATCTCCATGTGTTTCTCGAGTTGCAGCCAGAAGTGTGGGTTCCCTCGAGTTGCCACGGGTACCCGAGGGAGCCCCTCATGTTGTCTCTGGGAAGTCAGGAATCCCTTCATGTTGTGAAGGGCCTCTCGGGATTCCTCTCGAGTTGGGGCAGGGGACTAGGTCCTCATCTTGAGTTGAGGCAGGAAACTCGGGGTTCCTCTCCAGCTCTGACAGGGATCTTGGGCTTCCTATTGAGATTCCACTGAGGAGTCAGCCGTCATCTCATGTTGGGCCATGACTCCACTTCCCTCTTGATGTGGAGAATGGGTGTCAGGCCTCCTGTGGAGTTGAGGTAGGGATCTCAGGCTATTTCTAGAGGTGACACTGGGCTCTCAGTCCTCCTTTTGTGTCATGAGTTGATACTCTGGGTGACATTTGAGTCATTGCAGGGGAATGAGGACTTATCTCCACTGGATGGGGACTTTGGGGTCTTTTCGAATGGTGGCCAGAACCCTGGAGTTCTTCTAGAGGTGCAAGTGAGAATGGCCTCCTCCTGAGGTGCGGCAAGAACGTCGGGATTCCTTTGCAGACAAAGCCGGGGAATGGACCCTCATATCAAGAGGAGGAGTGGAAAATGGGGCTCTTTTTGAGTTGTGGTGTGAACCTCAGTGTTCCTTTCACATGGGGATGCGTATCTTGGGGACCTTCCTACGTTGTATGAAGGGTGTCAAGTACCCTTTTGCGTTTCTGGAGGGAGAGTGGGATTTCTCTGGAGACACTGCTCTGGAAAAGGGCCTCATCTTGCGTTGAGGGGAGAATCTCGTGGTTTTTCTCGAGTTGTGGCGGGAAGCTTGGGGTTCCTCTCAAGTTGTGAGGGGGACTTCAGGGACCCGCTCGTGTTGCTTCAGAGAAGTGGGGTCTCTTCTTGAGTTGCGAGGGGCACATCGGGATTCCTCTCGAGTCACCGCCAGTGAATAGGGCCATGTCTCGAGTTCAGTCGGGAAACTCAGTGTTCCTCTCCGGCAGTGACAGGGATCTGGGCTTTTTATCAAGGTTCAACTAGGGAGTCAGGCCTCATCTGGTGTCGAGGCATGGCACTCTGCATTCCTCTCAAATTGTCCAAGAGGTATCAGGGCTGCGATCGAGTTCAGGCAGGGAATTTGGACTTTTTCTAGAGGATCAGCTCGGGAGACAGTCCTCCCATCCTGTTGTGAGGGGATACTTGGGGTTCCATTAGAGCCAGGGAAAGGGAATCAGGGCTTATCTCGAGCTGAGGGGGCTCTCGGTGTCCTTTTTGCTTGAAGCAGGATCCACGGGGTTCCACTCGAGATTCAATAGGTGAAACAGGCCTTCTCTTGTGATGCGAGGGGAAGTTGGGATTCCTCTTGAGCTGAAGCAGGGAATGAGCCCTCATCTCCAGGTGAGGTGGGAAACACGGGGCGCTTGTCAACTTGTGGCGGGAACCTCGCCTTTCATCTCGAGTTGGGACGGGGATCCTGGACCCCATGTGTTGCATGAAGGGAATCCAGCCTCCTCTCGAGTTTTGAGAGAGAACTCGGGAATGCTCTCGAGGCACTGCAGAAGAAAAGGGCCTCATCTCGCGTGGATGGGGGAATCTCGTGGTTTGTCTCGAGTTGTGCAGGGTGGCTTGGGTTTCATCTCCAGGTAATACTGGGAACTAAGCGAACGTCTCGTGTTGACTCAGAAAAGTCAAGTCTCCATTAGAGTTGCGAGGGCAAGCCCAGGAGAGCTCTGGAGTCACGGGAGGGGGTCAGGCCTCGTTTCGCATGGAAGGGGGAATCTCCATGTGTTTCTCGAGTCTGGCTGGAAGTCTGGGTTCCCTCGAGTTGCCACGGGGACCTGAGGGAGCCTCTCATGTTGTCTCTGGGAAGTCATAAATCTGTCCCACTTGTGAGGGGCATCTCAGGATTCCTCTCGAGTTGGTACAGGCGACTAGGTCCTCATCTCGAGTTGAGGCGGGAAATTCAGGGTTCCTCTCCATCTCTGAAAAGGATCTCAGGCTTCCTATGGAGATTCCACTGGGGAGTCAGATGTCATCGTGTGTTGGGACATGGAACTCCACTTCCCTCTCGAGGTGGAAAAGGAGTGTCAGGCCTCGTGTGCAATTGATGTTGGGATCTCGAGCTATTTCTACAGGCGCCATGGGGCTCTCAGTCCTCGCTTCGTGTTGTGAGTTGATACTATGGGTGACATTCAAGTCGTTGCAGGCAAATGAGGCCTTATCTCGAGTGGATGGGGACATCGGGGTCTCTGCAAACGGTGGCCCGACCCCTGGAGTTCCTCTCGAGTTTCAAGCTGAGAACGGCCTCCTCCTGAGGTGTGGTGGGGACATCGGGATTCCTTTGCAGATGAAGCAGGGGATTGGACCCTCATCTCAAGAAGAGGAGTGGAAAACGGGGCTCCTCGTGAGTTGTGGCGGTAAATTCAGTGTTCCTCTCAAGTGGAGACGGGTATGTAGGGGAACTTCTTGAGTTGCCTAAATGGGGTTAAGTACCCTTTTGAGGCTCAAGAGGGAAGGTGGGATTTCTCTCGAGATGCTGCAGGGGAAAAGGGCCTCATCTCGCGTTTAGGGGATCATCTTCTGGGTTTTCTCGAGTTGCGGCAGGAAACTTGGGGTTCCTCTCAAATTGCGACGGGGACCTCAGGGAACCACTCGTTTTTTCTCTGGAAAGTCAAGTCTCCTTTCAAGTTGTGAGGGGCCTCTTGGAATTCCTTTTCAGTTGGAGCACGGGCATAGGGCCTCATCAGGAATTGAGGCCAGAACTTCAAGGTTCCTCTCCAGTGCTGACATGGATCTCGGGGATCCTATGGAGTTTCCACAGGGAGTCAGGCCTTGTCTCATAAGGAGACATGGCCCTCTGCTTCCCTCTTTAGGTGTAAAAGGGTTATCAGGCTTCCTCTCGCGTTGGCCTTGGGATCTGGGGCTTTATCTCGAGGTGTCCTGGGGCTGTATCACCTCCCTTGGTGTTTTGAGTTGATACTTGCAGTTCCAGTCGAGGCATTGCAGGGGAATCGGGCATATCTGGAGTGGATGGGAAATCGGGGTCTTTTCTAATTGAGGCACGACTCCCGGGGATGTGCTCGAGTTTCAAGGTGAGACCGGCCTTCTCTTGAGGGGACTCAGCAACTTCGGGATTCCTTTCCCAACGAAGCAGAGGAATCGACACTCATGTCGAGTTCAGGAGGATAAAAATGGGGCTCTTCTTGAGTTGTGGCTTGAAACTCAGTGTTCCTCTCATGTGGGGACGGGTATCTCGGGGACCTTCCTGAGTTGCATGAAGGGTGTGAAATACCCTTTCTTGTTTCAGGAGGGAACATGGGATTTCTCTGGAGACACTGCTCTGGAAAAGGGCGTCATCTCGCGTTGAGGTGAGATGGTTTTTCTCGTGGTTTTTCTCGAGTTGTGGTGGGAAGCTTGGGGTTCCTCTCAAGTTGCGACGGGCACCTCAGGTACCCACTCTTGTTGCCTCAGAGAAGTGGGGTCTCTTCTCGAGTTGCGAGGGGCATGTCGGCATTCCTCTCGACTTGCTGCCGGAGAATAGGGCTGTGTCTAGAGTTCAGTCAGGAAACTCAGTGTTCCTCTCCAGCAGTGACAGGGATCTCAGGCTTTTTATCAAGGTTCAGCTAGGGAGGCAGGCCTTGTCTGGTGTCGAGGCATGGAACTCTGCATTCCTCTAGAGTTGTCCAAGGGGTGTGAGGGCTCTGGTCGAGTTCAGGCGGGGAATTTGGGCTTTTTCAAGAGGATCAGCAGGGGAGACAGGCCTCCCATCCTGTTGTGAGGGATACTTGGGGTTCCATTGGAGCCAGTGCAGGGGAAACTGGACTTATCTTGAGCTGAGGGGGCACTCGGTGTCCTTTTTCCTTGAAGCAGGATCAGCGGGTTCCACTCGAGATTCAAGAGGTGAGACAGGCCTCCTCTTGAGGTGCGAGGGGAATTTGGCATTCCTTTTGAGTTGAAGCAGGGAATGGGCCCTCATCTCCAGATGAGGTAGGAAACACGGGTCTCTACTTGTGGTTCGAGCCTCGGCTTTCATCTCGAGTTGTGACAGTGATCCTGGGCCCCCTTGAGTTGCATGAAGGGATTCCAGCCTCCTCTCGAGTTTTGAGAGGGAACTCAGGATTGCTCTAGAGGTGCTACAGGAGAAAAAGTCCTCATCTCGCATTGATGGGGGAATCTCGTGGTTTGTCTCCAGTTGCGGTGGGTGCCTAGGGATTCCTCTCAAGGTACCATGGGCCCCGAGGAGCCTCTTGTGTTGCTTCAAAAATTCAAGTCTCCATGGATGGGGGAATTTCCATGTGTTTCTCAAGTTGCAGCCGGAGGTGTGGGTTCCCTCGAGTTGCCACGGGGACCTTAGGGACCTTCTCATGTTGTCTCTGGAAAGTCAGGAATCCGTTCGAGCTGTGAGGGGCTTCTCGAGATTCCTCTCGAGTTGGTGCAGGGGACTAGGGCCTCATTTCAAGTTGAGGTGGGAAACTCAGGGTTCCTCTCTATCTCTGAAAGGGATCTCGGGGTTCCTATGGAGATTACACTGGAGAGTCGGACGTCATCTCATGTTGGGGCATGGAACTCCACTTCCCTCTTGAGGTGTAAAAGTGGTGTCAGGCCTCCTGTGGAGTTGAGTTAGGGATTTTGGGCTATTTCTAGAGATGCCACGGGGCTCTCAGTCCTCCTTTCTTGTTGTGAATTGATACTCGGGGTGACATTCGAGTTGTTGCAGGGGAACGAGGCCTTATCTCCAGTGGAAGGGGACATCGGGGTTTTTGCGAATGGTATCCCGACCCCTGGAGTTCCTCTTGAGTTTCAAGGTGAGAACAGCCTCCTCCTGAGGTGCGGCGGGAAGGTCAGGATTCCTTTCCAGACAAAGCAGGGAAATCGACCCTCATGTCAAGATAAGGACGGGAGAAGGGGCTCCGATTAAGTTGTGCTTGGAAACTTGGTG
>NW_011409220.1:0-786 GCF_000754665.1 Bison bison bison | reverse complement strand
GTGCAGATCTAAGGCCTAAAACTGATTCCGTTTGGCTTCTGTGTTCTTTTGAACTTGCCCCAGTATCAACCAGGAAAGAAGAGTTTCCAAGTATTCTTCTTTCTCCTGTGGAACTAAATATCTGGGAACAGCGGAGTGCATAAGTAGTGAAGATTCTGCTGTTTTAAGTACAGACAGGACGGAGACTCTGACCTTACAGCTGCATCTGCCCTGCTACGTGTCCAGGGAGATAGAAGATCCCAGCAGATCCAGTCGCGGTGTTTCTTTCTGATCTTCTTCATTCCTCCCAGGTATTGCCTTTTTAACTTTTTGTCTATCAGAGTATTTCAGTGGAAAAATTAAAATATGTCAAGCAAAGAGATTCAAGTTTAAACAGTCTCCATGCAGATTCTACATAGTTCTATATATTCTTGCCTACTGAATGTCATTGAATTGTTAGATTTAAAATATATACAAGAACATATACAGTTTCTAGCATTAGGGATATTTCATGGGCCTTTGCTAGTACGTATTCTTGCCACAGTGAGGTCAAAATGATTAGTTTCTAAATTATTTTGCTTTTAAAATCAGAATTGCAATTTTTTTTTAATGTGGAGTTTTCATAAAGCATTATGTAAGGATACTGTGTTATCTGATGAAGCTGTTTGCACTTACTTATTTTTATATTTTTTTTAGTAATACTTTGGCTAAAATAAGTTTTCGTTAAGAAAAGTGAAAGTGTTAGTCGCTCAGTCATGTCTGACTCTTTGCTACCCCATGGACTGTAGCTTGTCAGGCTCCTCTGTT
>NW_011409219.1:0-568 GCF_000754665.1 Bison bison bison | reverse complement strand
TTTTCCCAACCCAGGGATGGAACCTGCGTCTCTTCTGTCTCCTCCATCGGCAGGCGGGTTCTTTACCACTAGAGCCACTTATGGGAGCTCATTCAATGTAGTTCTTGTCTTCAGTTGATATATCCCTATCAGTCTTTAGCTTTTCCTTATTATCTGTACAACACGATATTCCAGACTCATTTTGAACTGGCCCTGCCTCAGACTTAGAATCAGCCAGCCTTACAAGGCCCCCCCAGGCCTCCTTTCAAGGAGGGTGGTATTTAGAAACCAGGATCTGTGTGCCCACTGCTACTGGGGTACTGTTGTGTCTAGGCTTTCTCAGTGGATGAAGATAGAAAATATCTGTAAACACAGTCACATATAAATGGATATTTCCATAATTATCTATGTCTGTGTTAAAGATGGTGCTAGTGTTAAAGATGGTGCTAGTGGTAAAGAACGCACCTGCCGATGGAGGAGATATAAGCGATGCGGGTTCAGCCCCGTGGGTCGGGAGGATCCTCCTGGAGAAGGAAATGGCAACTTATTCCAGTATTCCTGCCTGGAGAATTCGATGGACAGAACAGCC
>NW_011409218.1:0-595 GCF_000754665.1 Bison bison bison | reverse complement strand
CTCCACTGCATGAAAGTGAAAAGTGAAAGTGAAATCGCTCAGTCGTGTCCGACCTTAGCGATCCCATGGACTGCAGCCTACCAGGCTCCTCCATCCATGGGATTTTCCAGGCAAGTGGATTTTCCACTGGATTTCCCACTGGAGTGGGGTGCCATTGCCTTCTCCTTTTACATTGAATAGCAAAAGCCAAAAAATTGACATTTTTTTAATCTTGTGGATTTTTATGCATTATCCTCTTCTGGAGACATAGAACACTGCAGCTACTGCCTAAATGGGGATAAATGTCAGATAGTAAAAAACAAGTATAAGAAAAAAAATATTACCTAGTAACTGTAAATATGTTCAGTGACCCTTCAACAAGAATTTTCCTGATGCTTTCTCAGTATATTGAGAAAGATTAGGATAATAAACTATGATGTAATAGCATATTCCACTAGTCTGTGGACCTCCCTCTCAGCATCCAGTCCACATAAGCTAAATGTAGAAATTCATAGGTGAATTTATTGAAGAAAGGAAATCTATCAGAATAACTAGTACTTTGGCTTCTGTAGGGAAAATATATTTGTTCTCTGGCTTCTTTCAAAATTTCTTTTTT
>NW_011409217.1:0-599 GCF_000754665.1 Bison bison bison | reverse complement strand
ACTACAATGACAAATTAGTGATATAGTGTGGGTTGGTCTCATCCTGTCAATAGAGGTCCTATCAGCTAGGAATGCCTAAAGCACTCGCCCACTGGTACTACCTGTGAGGAGACCCCCATGGACATTTCCCCAACCAGAGCCAATGTTGTAGCTGGACTGGCCCTTGTGGTTCTTATTATGACTGTAACATGTACCTCAGTAACAACCATCAGGAAACTTTGAGAAAACAAAGTTAATTACTCACAGGTCCTAGAGGGTACACAGCACACTTGGGCCACATAGCAAGGCCATGGAGAGAGAGAAACAGAGAGACACAGAGACAGAGAGAGAAATGAACTTGAGGTTTGCATTTATTAGGGTCCAAGGGCAGGGTGACTAAATTCACTCTTTATTGGTGTATTTAAAGCATAGGAGGGGATTTGGCATAGGAAGGGAAAAATGAAGTCACTCACCTGGTCAGTTATCTGGGTTACCCAGAGCTTTCTAAAAGAAGGACTTAATAGTTATCATGGGTGGGGGTGACCTGGGTACTTATCTAGTTGTGTAGCTAGTAGCTGTCATGCAGCTGGCAATGTATTTATTTGAAATGGATGTCTTTG
>NW_011409216.1:0-619 GCF_000754665.1 Bison bison bison | reverse complement strand
TTTGGATAAGTCACTGGCCTCTTACAAGCTTAGTTCCTGGTTCTTATTTACATTCTGGGCTGCAGATGAGACAGTTCCAGGCACTTGGTGTCCACATTCATGTGAAAGACCTGGAGTCCTGCTTCATGCTAGTTGTCCTTCTGATAGAACAACAGTTGGGACTTGTACATTTTCTCTATTTGATCAAAAAAGAGGACATTGTAGGAAATAACTTGTTTTTTTTTGTTTGTTTGTTTTGGGGATTCTCTATCTCATTTCCAAACTGCTGAAATTGACTTTCAGCATCTTTGAAGTAAATCACTCTGCAACTTTGGTAGTGGAGGCTAGTCTGGCCAACAAACCTGTAACTACAAATGTGGATATACACTCTCCAGACTGTCAGAACAGTTTGGGTACCATATAGAAATAGTTTGTGATATTTGTGGCATTTAATTTTGATGAATTTCCACAATAGTTAGTGCTATTTCATGACTGTTTCTGCTTAGTACAGATAGAAAACTGAGGTTTACAAACACATTGAAAGGATTCAAACTGCTATATTGTTAGTATCGATGACAGATTCAGATTACTGCATGATTTAATAAATTTTGACTCTACTGCTGAGAAGGTAAAAACATAA
>NW_011409215.1:0-745 GCF_000754665.1 Bison bison bison | reverse complement strand
GGGGAAAGAGACTTATTTAATGTAATTTAAAGACTTTTCCAATAGAAAATGGAATACTATTGAAAATAATATCTATTTTTTAGCTTTCAGCAATTGATGGTGCTTTGTTGTGGTGTCTGCTGGAAGTCTACTGCCATTATAGGGATACTCATTAACCTCACCGAGAAAGAATCTTGCTTGTTAGCTTCTCTAGATCTCTATTCTAAACAATCTGTTAGTGATGATAAATTCTATAGGAGGATCTGTTCTGAGCCGTTAACTTCCTGTAAGGGGAAAATGGGTGGGTTACCAGAAAGACCATTGAAGCAGGGTGGGCTGGGGGTGGAGGGCTGGGTATTTGTCTTGAGAATTAAAAACTACGAAACACTTTTGTACACAACTGATTTTTTAAAAAATAAACACATTTTTAAAGATGTTGAAAAAAAAAAAAAATAAATAAATAAATAAAGAACAAGGAGAAAAACGACAGGAGTCACTTCTTATTAGTGATTGTGTTAAATGTAAATATATTTAACTCTCCAATCAAAACAAAGGGACTGCAGATGGGGGCAAAATGATATAATAAAACTATATGCTGTCTGCCAAACACTCAAATTGGGTCCAGACACAAACAGGTCAAAAGTGAAAGAAGAGAGGTATTTCACACCAATAATAACAAAAAGAGAACAGAGATAGGTACACTAATATCAGTCAAAAGAGACTTTAAAAAGGTTATCAGAGGCAAAGAATTAAATTACCTCTTAAT
>NW_011409214.1:0-600 GCF_000754665.1 Bison bison bison | reverse complement strand
ACATGTGCCTGTTGACCATCCATATATCTTCCATGAATAATGAGCTATGATTCTTTAACCTAAGAGTGCATCTGAAGAAATGTATTTCTCAGTCTTCCATCAGCAGCTTGTGAGACCTTTTGAAGTTTCTGAACCCCTCTCATTTGCTTCTAAAGTCACCCTGAGATAGAGCTGAACATTTAGAGCTGAACATTGCAACTCTTTCTTTTTATTGGATAATGATGGCAAAGGTGAGAGCAGCTAAGAGTAAGCTGGCCCTATTGATATTAGCTGATGCCTGAAGAATTGAGCAGTGACTCAGTTATCAATATCTGCAGGGAAGCCACTGACAGGATCAAGTAAGAGGTGGTTGACCTCCTGTGGAGGACACACTTTGCTGCTGAAATGGCTATAAAGTCGTTCTACATAGATTCAGGTATAGAGGGAAAGTCATTTACTCTATTTTATTATTGTAAATAAATTGTAACCCTATTTTGAGCTCCCATTTTATAGACTAGTGTGAATTTAATCTTCAGCATTTTGAAGAGGGTTCCCTCACAGTCCTGTGAAGCTCGTGGGGATCTCACAGGGCACAAAGCATTTGCACATGTCATATATTCT
>NW_011409213.1:0-610 GCF_000754665.1 Bison bison bison | reverse complement strand
ATTCCTCTGTACAGAGAATGACTATGAGTTCTACCTATTTGGGGGTTTTATTATTGTTTAATATTCACCTGGCCCATTTCACTCTTTTTCTCTACCTACTTAGCAAATCTTGTCACAAAGCAAGAGCTGTCTTTTTGGTAATCTAGCCTTTATTACTCCCATACCAATATGTTTTTCTATTACATTATATTGTCTTTCCTCAAGTTCTACTATACATGAAGCTTTTGTCCGAGGAGACATATGCGCTGACAAAGCAAGAGATTGTACTGGGAAAGGGCACACGGGTGGAGAGCAGTAGGGTAAGGGAACCCAGGAGAACTGCTCTGTCACATGGCTTGCAGTCTCAGGTTTTATGGTGATGGGACTAGTTTCCGGGTTGTCCTTAGCCAAACATTCTGACTCAGAGTCCTTCCTGGTGGTGCACGCCTTGTTCAGCCAAGATGGATGCCAGAGAGAAGGATTCTGGGAGGTGGTCGGACATGTGGTGTCTCCTTTTAGCCTTTCCCGAATTCTTCCAGTTGGTGGTGGCTTATTAGTTCCATGTTCCTTAGCAGGACCTCCTGTTGTAAAACAACTCATGCAAATGGTTACTATGGTGCCTGGCCAGGGT
>NW_011409212.1:0-620 GCF_000754665.1 Bison bison bison | reverse complement strand
AGAAACACAGGTCCTTATGGAAAAGTATATCCATATACAAGTCTTGGGGCTTCTCTGACAGCTCAGTTCGTAAAGAATCTGCTTGCAATGCAGGAGACCCCAGTTCGATTCCATGGTCAGGAAGATCCCCTGGAGAAGGGATAGGCTACCCACTCCAGTATTCTTGGGCTTCTCTTGTGACTCAGCTGGTAAAGAATTTACCTGCAATGCGGGAGACCTGGGTTTGATCCCTGGGTTGGGAAGATGCCTTGGAGAAGGAAAAGGCTACCCACTCCAGTATTTTGGCCTGGAGAATTCCATGGACTGTATAGTCCATGGGGTCACAAAGAGTTGGACACGATTGGGCAACTTTCACTTTCATATAAGTCTTATATTTGATCAATGAATTTCCATCTTCTATAATGTTAATCTCTTTTTTTACAAATTAAAAAAGGTATTTAGTATTTATATTTTCTACAGATGACCTTAAAGCCTACCTGAAGTATTCATTTGGACAGTTTTTTAGGAAATTAGAAAATGCATTTTCAAAGCATTATTAACATTGAAATATGAGAGTTTTACAGGTAAAATGAATCAGTCTTAATCAGGAACAAAAGCCCCATAGTGATGGAAATTTTTTT
>NW_011409211.1:0-521 GCF_000754665.1 Bison bison bison | reverse complement strand
GATTTTATACATATATGTGATTGTAAAATGATTATCACCATAGAGTTAGCTATCAGTTCCATCAAGTCACATAATTACCTTTTATTTTTTGTGGTGAGAACATTTAAGATCCAATGTTTAGCAATTTTTAGGTATATAATTCAATCTCGTTAACTATATTTGCTGTACTAATACAGATCTTCAGAACTTCCGCATCTTACATTTGAAAGTTTATACACTTTGACCCTCATCTCCCCAATCCTTCCTCCCCTGCCACCCAGCCCCTGATACCCATAGCTCTACTCTCTATTTCTTTCAGTTTAGCCTTTTTATTTTTAATTTTTAAAAGTTGAAGTCCAGTTGAGTACAATATTGTAGTAGTTTCATGTGTACAGCATAAGGATTCAACAGCCGAGTATTACACATTACAAAATGATGACCACAATAAGTCTGGTAACCATTTGTCTCCATATAAAATTATTACTGTATGATTGATTATAGTTCCTATGCAACACATTACATTCCTGTGACTTATTTATTTT
>NW_011409210.1:0-503 GCF_000754665.1 Bison bison bison | reverse complement strand
TTTCTCAAATCAAACTCTCTAGAAGAAAATCAACTAGGGGCAGTCATTTGTGCCTAAAAATATACACATAATTCTGTGGGGATACAATAAAGAAAGTGCAATATTCTTCCACGTAGATTCTTTTATATTAGATAAAACATGTGTTTCTTCTGAGCAACTACTACTGAGATACCTATTACATTGAAAATTATTTTTTTCAATTAGCTTATTTTTTTCTGTGCATGGAAATCTGCCTGGTCTGCCATTTTATCCAGGAAGCATCTGGAATGCATTTGACTAAACTCCTAAATCATTTACAGTATAGAATTTCTGACCCATTGAAATTAAAAATTTACTTGTCTTCCAAGGTCAAGTCAATTATTGATCTTTAGATTTATGGACAGACATCCCCCTAGTGGTTCCAGTAGGGGATTAAAACAACTGGACAGTCATGGCTACTGTCACTTTTGCTGGTTAATTACTCACTTTGCAAAGACTGATTTAATCTTAAAGATACATGCATT
>NW_011409209.1:0-613 GCF_000754665.1 Bison bison bison | reverse complement strand
CATCTCCCTCTCCCTCACCAGGTCTGAAACTTTTGTGATGAACAAATATTAATGCTGTCTTCTAAAAATCTTTTTAAATCTGTTCTCTTCCCATCCACACAGCCCAGCGCAGCCCTGACTCTCTCACTAAGATTATAAACCTATTCCTCTAACTGGGTTTCTTGCTTCCAGCTATTTCCTGCTCCTTCAAACGCTTTACAAATCCAATAGAGCTGTCAGAGAAAGTCCCTGTTTACAAATCCTCCATAGGGTTCTACAAACTTCTGGGTAAAATTCAAACACCTTAAAAAAAAGTATCAAAGCTATTTCATAATCCAATTTCTGTGTACTTCTGTTGCCAAAACTCAGTCTCTGTACACAGGTGCCAGATTAAATCTCAGATACAGAGTGTTGGGTGAAACAGAAATAGCTTTTAAACTTTGCTAGGAAATGGGCCCACAGTAAGCTAATGCCCTCAAGTCTGTGTGTCTCACCCCGGCGTTGGGAACGAGAAGCTTTATAGTAATGGTTCAAGGAGCAAAGCATGATCAGCTTATGGACATCTCTGTGTGTGGTGAGTAATTGAGAGTCAGCATCATCCACCTTCTGGTTCCAGTCACTTTAGGGTCCATGT
>NW_011409208.1:0-701 GCF_000754665.1 Bison bison bison | reverse complement strand
TTGGTCTAAACTAATGGGTTTCTTATTGATCTCTCATGCTCAGCTCATGATCTCACATTTTAGGTGAATGACCTACAGACCTTCTAAAACTACTACCCAAAAAAGATGTTCTTTTCATTATAGGATACTGGAATGCAAAGTAGGAAGTCAAGAGATACCTTAAAAAACTGGCAAATTTGGCCTTGGAGTACAAAATGAAGCAGGGAAAAGGCCAACAGAGTTTAGGCAAGAGAATACATTGGTCATAGGAAACATCCTCTTCCAACAACATAAGAGAAGTGAAGACTACACAGACGGATATCACAAGATGGTCAATACCATGGTCAATACGAAATCAGATTGATTATCTTCTTTGCAGCTGGGGATGGATAAGCTCTATATAGTCAGCAACAACAAGAACAGGAGCTGACTGTGGTGCAGATCATGAACTCCTTATGGCAAAATTCAGAGTTAGGGTGAAGAAAGTAGGTAAAAAGACTAGACCACTCAGGTATGGCCTAAATCAAATCCCTCACAATTATACAGTGGAAGTGACAAACAGATTCAAGGGATTAGACCTAATAGAGCCATTGAAGAACAAGACGATAGATGTAGGTTCATGACATGATAACTACAAGAAGCAGTTATCAAGACCATCCCCAAGAAAAAGAAATGCAAAAAGTCAAAATGGTTGTCTGAGGAGGCCTTAAAAATAGCTGAGA
>NW_011409207.1:0-769 GCF_000754665.1 Bison bison bison | reverse complement strand
GGAACCAAAATCAAGTGCAGATGGGCTGAAGATCTATTTAGAGAGACAAACAGTAGAGCTTCTGCAAGATACTGCAGCAGGTATCTCCATGAACTGTGGGGGGGCAGGATTCCTGAACAACACAGAAACAACACCATCTCTAAGACAGACGCTGAAATCCCGAGCTGTATTAAAATGAAGAACTCTTCATAACAGACATCCCTGGGAGTGCCGAATTGAAAGCCATCAGGTGGGAGAAGACACTGATGACACAGATAACCATCAAAGTAACAGTAGCCAAAATATGAGTTTCTACAAATGCCTAAGGTAAAAGAAATATACAGAAATGGGCCCAAATGAGCAGGGCTTTCATCGAGGGCAATGTACAAGGCGACCATCAGGGAATGGAAAGCTGCCCCACATCACTGCAGCCAGGAACCTGCACATTAAGACACTAACAGGGTATGACTATACGTGCTCCAAGTAGCCAGCTATTAAAGTCTCTCAAAACACCAACTGCTGGGAAAGTGTGGAGCAATGGTTGTTGAAATGTAAGTTGGCCCACACATTTGAGAGGAAAACAGCTTCATCCAGCAAGCCAAGCCTGTGCTTACATCAGGACTCAACACTTCCACTCCTTGGATGCATGTTCTAGAGCAGCCATGATGAATGGTGGCCAAAACCCACATGTGGCAATTGAAGGGTTTAAAGACGGTTATAAGGCTGGGTGTTGGGAGGGGCCACACGAAGTGCTGTAAGGTGAAACGACACTGGGTTTCTAGGTTTAGTA
>NW_011409206.1:0-589 GCF_000754665.1 Bison bison bison | reverse complement strand
AATGCAGGGGACACAGGTTCAATCCCTGGTCCAGGAAGATTCCACACGCTGAGGAGCAGCTATTGTTCATGAATAGCACCCATCTCGATGAGAAGCCCTTGCACTGCAGCGAAGCATAGTCCCGCTCACTGCAACTAGAGAAGGCCCACAGCAACAAACACTCAGAGCCATCAAAAATAAATACAAAAAAAAAAAACTATTGAAAAGAATACAGATGCTTGAGCCTACTGTCAGAGTTTATTGTTCAAGAGATGTGGTCTAGGGGCCATAATTTGCATTCAAAAAATAAGTTAAAACACAAAAAGATACAGAAAGCTGTAAGGAAGAGCAAGCATCCATATTAACCCTATTTGTACACATAGATCTGGTTCACTACTTTCAGCTGTTGTGAAGAGTTCCATCCTGGTACAATCCTCATCACTGTCAAGGGGATCAGGTATGTCCTACTGGGGAAATAAAGCACCTTGAGTTTGAAACAGAAGCGAATATTATTACAAATGAGGGACTAAAAACAGGTATTTTCTTTTTCTTCTTCAAGGAGTAGTCTGTATTGTCTTCTCAGCAATATTTACTAATGCAGGTGTGGCTT
>NW_011409205.1:0-602 GCF_000754665.1 Bison bison bison | reverse complement strand
TCATAGTATTGAACTTTACTTCCATCACCAGTCCCATACACAACTGGGTGTTGTTTTTGCTTTGGCTCAACCTCTTCTTTCTTTCCTAAGCTATTTCTCCACTCTTCTCCAGCAGCATATTGGGCATCTATGGACCTGGGGAGTTCGTCTTTCTGTGTCATATATTTTTGCCTTTTCATACTGTTTATAGGGTTCTCATTGGCAAATGGTTTGCCATTCCCATCTCCAGTAGACCACATTTTCTCAGAACTCTCCACCATGACCCATCTGTCTGGGTGGCCTTATAAGGTATGGCTCATTATTTCATTGAGTTAGACAAGGCTGTGATCCATGTAATTGGTTTGATTAGTTTTTTCTGATTGTGGATTTCATTCTCTGACTCATAAGGATAAGAGGCTTTTTGAAGCTTCCTAATGGGAAGTACTGGCTATGGGTGAAACTGGGTCTTGCTCTAATGGGAAGGGCCATCCTCAGTAAATCTTTAATACAATTTTCTGTCGATGAGTGGGTTTGTGTTCCCTCCCTGTAGTTTGAACTGAGGCTAAACTATGGTAGAGGTAATGGTGGTAATGGCAACCTCCTTCAAAGGATTCATGCCAATA
>NW_011409204.1:0-505 GCF_000754665.1 Bison bison bison | reverse complement strand
AGGTCACCACAGAGCACTGAGTAGACTTCCCTGAGCTACACAGGAGGTTCCCGTTAGTTATCTGTATTACACATAGTATCAGTAGTGTATATGTGTCGGTCCCGATCGCCCAGTTTATTTCACCTCCCCTTACCTCCTTGGTAGCCGTATGTTTGTTCACTTCATCTGTCTCTCTGTTAATGCTCTGCAAATATTGATAAGATCATCTGTACCATTTTTCTAGATTTCACATACGTGCATTAATATACAATTTTTTTTCTGTCTCTGACTCACTTCACTCTGTGTGACAGTCTCTAGGTCCACCCATGTCTCTGCAAATGGCACAGTTCCATTCCTTTTTATGGCTGAGTAGTATTCCATCATGTATACATACCACACCGTCTTTATCTGTTTCTTGATGAACGTTTTAGGTTGCTTCCATCTCCTGGTTATTGTAAATAGTGCTGCAGTAAACACTGAAGTTCATGTGTTTTTTTCAAATTATGGTTTTCTCTGGGTATATGCC
>NW_011409203.1:0-573 GCF_000754665.1 Bison bison bison | reverse complement strand
TGGCAGTAGGCTGGCCTGCCGTTTTCCAACACTCTGCTTCAGTTAGAACCACCGACTCATTGCCTCATCCTTAAATGACACCACCTCCTCTCCCAGCCTTGTTCACCTCCATCCCTCATCAGGACTGCTCTCCACCCAGCCCTCCCAAATCTTCCAGGCTTCCTACAGCCCATCTGAAGCACTGCTGACACCTGCTGTTACTTACCCCTGTATTGCTTCCCAGCTGTACCAGCAGCCTTGTCCTCTGTCAAGTCTGCTTTAATCACCCGCTGACTTACACTGTCTCTCTACCCTTGTAGATCTCGAAGATGACCCCAATATTATGTGCCTGTGCATACCAAACAGTGCCTAACAGAATGTTAAACTGAAAGTTGACACTTGAGGCACTTCCCTGGTGATCCAGTAGGTGAGAGTCCACCTTGCAAGGCAGGGGACATAGGTTCAGTCCCTAGTCAGGGAACTGGGATCCCACGTGCCATGGAGCCACACCTATTGAAGCCCTCAAGAGCCATAGCTGGAGAGTTTTGTGCCACAAATAAGACCTGATACAGCTAAATAAATAAATAACTTTTT
>NW_011409202.1:0-663 GCF_000754665.1 Bison bison bison | reverse complement strand
TTAAGGATCATTTCTTATACTAACATGGCAGGGATTATCTGTTAGCCAG
Organism: Bison bison bison; assembly: GCF_000754665.1. Classification (NCBI taxonomy): domain Eukaryota; kingdom Metazoa; phylum Chordata; class Mammalia; order Artiodactyla; family Bovidae; genus Bison; species Bison bison. The sequence continues at coordinate 614 of NW_011409202.1, read as the reverse complement.
AGTGTAAAATAGATTCCATCTTACTCTGTCTAAATAACAGGGCTGTTTATGTCATAAATAAAACACTGGTGTTGGGGCAATAATAGACTGCTACTGCCAATCTTTCACTCTCTATAGACATATATCTCCCGACAGGAGTTCCATCAAATGTGGTGATAAAGAAGATTGTGATCTGTCAATCATAAACTGACTCATGGTGTTATGTTTATTTCATGTTAACTTATGAGTGATTTTTCACTCTTTTTCCAAACTCATATCTTTCTTCATGCTAAGATACCAAGAAATATATTTCATGTCATTTTAAAGCAAGAAAAGCCGGAATCATAAAAATGCTGTTTCCTTTTATAAAGTAAGCCAGACTTTCCCCATAAAATCCTCTTTCTTTTTATAAAGTAAGCCAGACTTTCCCCTAAAAATGCTCTTCCCTTTTATAAAGTAAGCCAGACTTTTCCCATGTGAGCAGCTGTCTTCATTCGCTATCAGGATTGCCCATACTTCTCCAGATTCACCAGACGAGCATGTTTGGGAAGCTGCTCATCCTTCCATGCCTCCATGTTTCCTCACCATAAACAGTGGACTGTGTTGTACACTTAAGCAGTGATGGAGACACCATT
>NW_011409201.1:0-760 GCF_000754665.1 Bison bison bison | reverse complement strand
GTGACAATCCAGGTACCGCTTCTGAGAAGCCGTCTTTCCTAATTTAAAGCAGAGATCACCATGCTGCCAGCCGTTCAGTGTGCCCGCTTCCTCACACCAGCTTACCCCTCGACCCACTGCCTGGATCTGAAATCAAATACAGTTGACATGAGACCAGGAACGCCACAAAAAAAAGCCAGAGCTACTAGGTAAAACAGTTGTGAATATTATAAAGATACTGTACTTTAAAAATCAAACATTGGGGCAAGGACTATTTTAATAAAATGATTTTTTTTTTCTAGATGGCATTCATGATTGAGGGACAGGACAAAATAATATTTCCTAGATAATTTTCGTGCTTTCTCTGGGCTGGGTCTAGCTGTAGCAAGCCATGCATGGCTCTTCCTCAGGTTAGGGTGGATCTACTAAATCACACCCATGCTGGAGACAAAGATCCCTCACTGAGAAGGCCTGGCATAACCTCATGGCTATTACAAAAATAGCTTAATAATACCATCCTCTCTGTCTCTCATAAAACTAATTGTTCTTCCAGCAGTGCTGCCATCAAAGAGAAAGAAAATACATTTAAACGACTAAAACATGCTTTATTGAACTATAGTCATATTATCTTTTCAGATTAAATATATAAAAATCATATGGGATTTACAATTTTCATCTATCCCTTGATTTAATAAAGTATTCTTATTAGAAATCTTCATTATGATAAAACAGGTCATTTTTGCTAATTGAGGTAAGATACTATAATGGCCAAAAAAAAAAA
>NW_011409200.1:0-689 GCF_000754665.1 Bison bison bison | reverse complement strand
CACTCTCCTATGATCTGGTGGAGCATGTGCTTTATTTTGCCTTGTTAAATGTGAGTACAATGATGTATATCCCTCCTGAGAAACAGGGAAGGAACTGGAGCTTTCCTCTACAGCTGCCTTGCAGTCCATGTCACAGAAGGCAGTGTTATGAGATGGAAGAGCAAAAGTTCTAAACCAAACTGTACAAAATCAGGCTGCATATAATTACCCTCTGACTTTCAGTTAAGGCTATATTATTTGAGTCCTAAGTGCAGTGATTTGAGGAGGGCTAAAAATCAGGAAACTTCAAAAGAAGATGGTAAGCCCTATAACAGAGTTGAACATAAGGTAAGAACAGAATAAGATGGGAAACACTGACAAGGGATTTAGAAAGCACTTTTAAAAACAAAGAGGTAATGGAATATTACTCAGCCATTAAAAAGCATGCATTTGAATCAGTTCTAATGAGGTGGATGAAACTGGAGCCTATTATACACCACCCTTATGGCAGAAAGTGAAGAGGAATTAAAGACCCTCTTGATGAAAGTGAAAGAGGAGAGTGAAAAAGTTGGCTTAAAGCTCAACATTCAGAAAATGAAGATCATGGCATCCGGTCCCATCACTTCATGGGAAATAGATGGGGAAACAGTGGAAACAGTGTCTGACTTTATTTTTTGGGGCTCCAAAATCACTGCAGATGGTGACTGCAG
>NW_011409199.1:0-615 GCF_000754665.1 Bison bison bison | reverse complement strand
GAGAACCTTGTTGTGGCACAAAGTTGGGGCAGAGGCAAGGTGATGCTTGAAGTGTGGTGAGCAGGTCCAAACTACTGGCTAAGGAAGGGAGAAGAGGAGAGAGTGACTTGGAGGGTCCATGGGGTCGCAAAGAGTTGGAAGTGCACCAATTGACTCTTACTGAAATTTGCTACAGAATAATATTATAATTACAAACAGGCAAGCTCTGTTTTCATGGCAACAAAAATACACTTGAAGGCAGAAGTGTGGTGGGAGTGAGGAAAGAGTTGATTAAAACAAGTTTCCTTTTTTTTCCCACCAAAACATTTAAAACGGCTTTGGAGCTAAAGAAGGTTCATAGTTGAAAGTACCAGTGAGTTCCTTTTTATCCCACGTTTCATCTTGGCTTTTGTGCCTCTTGTGTGTCAAAGTTTATATAGGTGCTGAGGGATTTAGACCAGTGGTTCTCAATCTGGGGTGATTTTACACCCCCAGCCCCCGTCAAGGGACATCTGGGACATTTAAAGACATTTTTGGTTATCACAACTCATGGATAGGGTGCTACTGGCACCCAGTGGGTAGAAGCCAGGGCTGCTGGTAAGCTTCCTGTAATGCACAGGATGGCATTCAACATTA
>NW_011409198.1:0-502 GCF_000754665.1 Bison bison bison | reverse complement strand
TCGTGTCCGACTCTTAGTGACCCCATGGACTGCAGCCTACCAGGCTCCTTTGTCCATGGGATTTTCTAGGCAAAAGTACTGGAGTGGGGTGCCATTGCCTTCTCTGCTCTGTTCCTCTAGTTTCTTTTAAATTGAAAATAATAATAGTAACCTATTTGTCGTTATTGAAAATTAATGGAATCATTACATATAAAGCACTTAAGATGCCCTAGAAAATTATGTATCATGCCAATGCTGGCTGCTGTAGTTATTATTAAATTTTATATTCAGAATAATGAAAACAAAGTGTGTTGATATAAATTTAATTTTCCAAAGATGCTTTTCACAATTATGTAACATACATTGGAGTGAAGAGATGCTAGAGATGACTCAACTGCTAGAAGGACCAGAAAAAGTGAAGTGAAAGTGTTAGTCACTCAGTTGTGTCCCACTCTTTGTGACCTCCATGTAGCTGTAGCCCACCAGGCTCCTCTGTCCATGGAATCCTCCAGGCAAGAATACT
>NW_011409197.1:0-568 GCF_000754665.1 Bison bison bison | reverse complement strand
TCAAGGGAGTGAATGATCTTGGCACTTCCCTTCACTAAGAAGAGAATCATTGAAATGCCTTTTCCCAGGTCAGTATATTTGGACGTTTCCACACAGTACCTTGGGTGTCAACACACTTAGACATCTACATGAGAAAAAAAAATCTATAAAACCCAGCAGATAGGCATCTATCTTTCCCATTAACTGAAAGTCGCTCAGTCGTGTCCTACTCTTTGCAACCCCATGGAGTATACAGTCCATGGAATTCTCCAGGCCAGATACTGGAGTGAGTAGCCTTTCCCTTCTCCAGAGGATCTTCCAAACCCAGGAATTGAACGGGTGTGTCCTGCATTGCAGGTGGATTCTTTACCACCTATCAGGGAAGTCCTCTTTCTCATTGGGCATACATTTTTAGTTTGAAAATGCTTTTAGAGTTACTATATAGAAAAATAATTTTATTTGATAATTGTGTTTCATAAAATCTTCAAATACACAGGCACAGGGTAAAAATGTTGAAATCAAATGTAGAAAAAACCCACCTTGTATCACAAAGCAGATTTCCATCATATTTATATTCATAGTGCCCACT
>NW_011409196.1:0-711 GCF_000754665.1 Bison bison bison | reverse complement strand
TGCAGATTTGGCCAGACTGCCTGCTGCGGCTTCTCCTCCTCCTTGGCTGTGCTCACAAGGGATCCTCAGCTTCTGAAACTCAACTCATATCTTTTTTGGCATCTCCTGCTGACTTCTGTATTGGTTTGTGCTCACTTTCCCTCTTGTCCGAAATCATCTCATTTACTGATTCTTGGTGCTGCAAAAGCTCAAGTACTGACCCTCCAGGCTTCTGTTTTTGTCTTCTTTGCCCAGGTCTGTGATTTCCTAGGTATAAACAATGCTTGATCTGGTTTATAGCAATTCTTAAGGATTGATTGCTTTTTAAAAAATCTGCCAAAGAGAAGTGCCTGGAATGGCAATTATTATTTTTATGAAACAGGGCAGAGATGTTGGGCCTGGTGAACATTTTTGCCCACTTCAGGGGAAGGTTGTAGGCAAGGTGGGGGTTTCTTGAAGTCAAAAATTTCTCAGTCTCTCTGAAAGTCCTTAAGAGCGAAGGGTTGGTTTTTGCTTTCTTATGTTTTAATAGCTCTTGTCTAGACATTCAGGAGCCTTGTGCTACGTAACATGGCTCAGCAACGTTTATTTATTTAATAAAGCACTTTTGCATATATCAGATTGTAGTGGTTTAGAACATAGATATTGAAGACACGCTGCTCACATTCAAGTAATGGGCTTGCTGTTGTAGGCTGTGTACCCCTGAGAAACTTGCTCTCCCTGGGCTCAGGT
>NW_011409195.1:0-514 GCF_000754665.1 Bison bison bison | reverse complement strand
CTGCATGCAGGCTTTCTGGTTGCTACCATCGAGGGCTACTTTTGGTTTTAGGGTGCGCAGGCTCAGTACCTGCAGCTCACAGCCCTTAATTCTTATCTTTAACCAAAGTAGAGAACTTTTCTTTCTTCAAACATTAGAGAAAACTAGAGAACAGAAAATAAAAAGCTATTTAGCTATCTTTTCTCCATGAGCAAATTATTTCATATCATTTTAAAGTTTTAGGGGGCAAAAAAAAAAAAATGTATAAAATATCATCCAAAAGGTTTTGTATGTTTTGTTAGTTGATTTCTATCAAACTTAAGAATATAACTATATTTGTATCTGGCTTATTTATTTATTTATTTTGGAACTGTCCAGACATCCAAAGATTATTTACAATGAACCCAGGTCTAAGGTTTTAAAATTAGCTAAGAATCTGGACCGTCTAGTCAAGGCTATGGTTTTTCCAGTGGTCATATATGGATGTGAGAGTTGGACTGTGAAGAAAGCTGAGCGCGGAAGAATTGATGCTTTT
>NW_011409194.1:0-618 GCF_000754665.1 Bison bison bison | reverse complement strand
CCAGCGGGCCAGGCAAAGTAGCCAGATTCATCAAACGACTGCATCCATTGCTTCTACCAAGTGTCTCCTAGAACTGATGGCATCTTTCTATCCCTCTTGTGCTCAGCTTGGTGTCGGTCACGGTGATACCTCTCCCTTAATGACAGTGCATGTCTCCTAAGCACCCCTGCCTGGATGGACTCCATTGTTCAATACATTTTCCCAAGTCCAGCCAGGGAGGTTCGTCTGTAACCCTACATATTACCATTCAGCCTTCAATCCTTGTTACATCTCATGCCCAGCAGGATGATGTCCAACATTCCAGAATGCCGTACGTCCCCATCACACCACCTCTGCTTGCTCCTCTGGCCTCTGGCTCCGTACTCTCCAGCTAGACTGTGCTGACTCCAAAAAGTGTCATTATCATTCCTGCCATCAGGCCTCTGGCTCCGTACTCTCCAGCTAGACTGTGCTGACTCCAAAAAGTGTCATTATCATTCCTGCCATCAGGCCTCTGCACATGCCACTCCACCCGCTCCCAATACGCTCCAACCCAACTCAGAGTCGCGCGGCCATTCCGCACTCAGTCAAGACATCAGCTCCTCTGGGAAGTCCACACTGGCCTGGGCCCAGTCGGTT
>NW_011409193.1:0-550 GCF_000754665.1 Bison bison bison | reverse complement strand
GGGGATATATATTTATATTATATATTTATATAATATATAATTATTAAAAAAATATGTGCTCGACTGCATACCAAAATCACATATATGCCATCATTTCCCCCCTACCTCTTTGGAGCTATCTGAGGTGCTGTATTCTGGGCTGCAGACCTCCTATTGTTACAAATAAAACTTAACATGCAACTTTCATGGTGTGCACTTTTTTTCGTTGACATGGAAAAAGTGTAAAGGGCAATATATTAGCACTGTGCTGTGCTGTGTTAAGTTGCTTCATCGTGTCTGACTCTTTGCAACCCCATTGACTGCAGCATGCCAGGCTCCTCTGTCCACAGGAATTCTCCAGGCGAGAATACTGGAATGGGTTGCCATGTCCTCCTCCAGGGAATCTTCCTAACCTAGTGATCAAACCCGCATCTCTTATGTCTCCTGCATTGGCAGGCAGGTTCTTAACCACTAGGGCCACCTGGGAACCCCCATATTAGCACTAATGAGTCACAACTTTTAGCATCATTTTGCTTAAAACAATGATTTGCAAGTGGGAAACATTAAAGTG
>NW_011409192.1:0-637 GCF_000754665.1 Bison bison bison | reverse complement strand
GGGGGGCCCTGGAGTGCAGATCTGAGCGGCTCCCAGCCCAGCCAGGCCATCCAGCGAAGGGAAGGCGTCCGGGGTAATCGGTGCACTGGGCCTCGGAAGGAGACAGACAAGCAGACACGGCATGTCGGGGTGATGAGGGCTGGGAGGCAGCCAGGGCAGTCAGGGCGGGGTTGGGGGGCAGCCAGGGATGCTGGGGCCGGGAGAGCCCTGGGAGCCTGGGGGCGAGGGGCCGCTCACAGCGGGATGCTGACTGGGCTGCTCTCAGCCACCCCACCTTGTCCCCAGACCCCGCTTTTCACCCAAAGGTTCGCCTGTGGCCCACCCTCTCCTTGGCCTCCTTGGGTAAACTGCCTTCCAGAAATGAATAGGAGACAGACCTCTCTGCAGACTTCCAACGTCTGTCCAGCGTCCCAGGAACCATTTTTTTCCCTCTTTCATCCCGAAGGAAAACGACCCCACATTGCAGATTAAGAGAAGGTGCGGCGTGGGACCCAGAGCCGCAGGGCGGGAGGGCAGCTTGGAGCAGGGCCCCCGGGCCCAGGGATGGACAGCACTGTAAGGAGGAAGTATCGTCATCGGGACAGGGGGCCCCAGGGGGCAGGTGTTCCCCAGGGAGGGCTGAGCTGAGGGGAGAGGC
>NW_011409191.1:0-526 GCF_000754665.1 Bison bison bison | reverse complement strand
TCCCTCAGCTTGCTATGGATCTGTTTCTTCCCACACCCCTAACTCCACCAGATAAAAGGAGAGCCTCTAAGAAAAAAACACTACAGGCTTCGGACTTGCCGAAAGAAGAGTGGTGACTTGGTGGACATTGGCTCAACCATGACGCTCACTCGCCAGATTCATCCTGGTGCCTCCTGGAGAGCAGGTAGGAGAAATCGTTGCATTTCCTCCAGAGTTTGGGAGTATATTTGAAACAAGAGGCCAGGTTGTATTTCTGACATGAATAATTCCGAATGCCAGAGAATACCTGGCTCCCCCATGATTGCAGAGCAGGGAGAAAGGGGAAGAGTAAGACGAGTCTCCTTGTACGGTAAAGGTGCACAAGTTTCCTGATGACAAAAAGGATGCCACAAAAAAGTAACAGATTTGAGCTATTCTGAAGGTATCCCACACAAGAAGGAAATCTGCTAAGTTAAGATAGCCAAGAGTGGGAGACTGGGTGGGAACAAAACGTTCCTAAAAGAGCACATCACCCACATTCACCCAT
>NW_011409190.1:0-515 GCF_000754665.1 Bison bison bison | reverse complement strand
GCTGGGAGAGATGCGGTGGGATTTACAGGGTTGGCCTGTCTTCCCATATCTCCCCTTCCTCCCTTGCACCTGCGCTACTGACTCTGACCAGGTCCGCCACCTTCACAGGACATTTATCCAAAAATAGTAGCCTAATTTATGCGATTACTGCTTAAGCATTGGACAGTAACAACAATCACTGCATCATATGCTGTTCACAGTATCATCCCTCTTATCCTCAACTGAGGTATGGAAGAAGAATTTTTCCTTTTGGTTACTCATGGATTGTTTGGGTTTTTTAACATTTTAGGGTAAATTTGAGGGTAAATCTATTAAGCTATCTTGTTAAGTCAGAAAATTTTATCTTGAAGAAGAAAATGACTCATCTGTGCTCTTAAAATTATGACATGTGGAATTCATCAATTAACACATTATAGGGAAGTTATTTAACAGTGCTTTTGGGGGTATCGAACTCTTCAACTTCTTTGCTGAATAAATCTCTTCTTAGGTGATCTGATCTGCTTGAGGTCAGAAGG
>NW_011409189.1:0-632 GCF_000754665.1 Bison bison bison | reverse complement strand
GTTTAGTGTGAACACTTAGATTCATGTTTATTAAATTATAAGATTTTTGCCATCTTTACTGAAGATACTAAAAAAAATTAGAGTTAAGAATACTCCCTAACTCTATTCTCTTGCCCCATTCCAGAAATAACTACTATCATGAATTTAATGTCTTTCATGTTGATGGTTTTTAAAATATTTTTGTACAAATCTAAACCTCCGTGTGTGTGCATGTTCAGTTGCTCAGTTGTGTCTGACTCTGCGATCTCATGGACTGTAGCCCACCAGGCTCCTCTGTCAATAGGATTCTCTAGGCAAGAATACTGGAGTGGGTTGCCATTTCCTACTCCAAAACCTCCATGACTGTTTAACAAATACTTGTGGATTTTAAAACTGTGTTATTTTGTGTGTTTCCTTCTGCAACTTTTTTTTTCAACATTGTTTCTGAGAACTCTCCATGCTAATTATATGTAAATCCCATGTATTCATTTTAACAGCTGCAGTTTTCCATTGTTGAATATGCTACAGTCTCTCTAGTCCCCTGTAACGGAGCACTGAATTTGTTTCTGAGCTTTTCCTTTTGCACACAGTAATATGAGGGTCATTCTCATACAAGTCTCCTTGTGTACACATGTAATCTAGGTTTCCTAGAT
>NW_011409188.1:0-503 GCF_000754665.1 Bison bison bison | reverse complement strand
GTTTTCAGAAGGTTTGAGTGTAGTGAATATCATTCATCTTGGTTTCTAATAATTGCAAATGATCATGAACAAAGGAATGAAATACATGAAAATCTTTCAAAACTGGCTTATTTTTAAATAATTTATAGCTTATTAATATTTTATTGCCAAATATTATATTAATGCAGACTAGAATATTTTCTCAGTGATAAAATAACATGATCTTGTGGCATTTAATAGTCTCTAAGATAGAGTAAATACTAAATTTTGCTAAAGTAGAATTACTTTCTTTATAATTTACCCAGGTAGCAGATTCTCTCTCTCATTAGAATCGTTTTCTGTGTTATGGTCAAATTTTATGTCTATGATCTGAAAAAAACAGAAGAACCAGAAAAGTTCTTCACTCCTGAAAGAGATAAGTTTCCTTGTAGTTGTTTTATATTCTATGTTTATTTACCATTACTTTGATGAACTAGTAATCAAGCCAACATTATCAGGACTCAAGAACCAATCTTAATCAAGAG
>NW_011409187.1:0-585 GCF_000754665.1 Bison bison bison | reverse complement strand
AGTGACTCAGCTTCTTTAAAATGGAGAAAAGTGAACACCCTAAAAGGCAGTAATTCTCAGGCATATTTGTATCATAAACACACAAAGACTTCACTTCAGGCCTGTCAGGTTTTAGGAAGATACGGTATCTTTTTTTAAAGCACCACAGAGAATTGAAATCAGTAAGATACTCTAACAACTATGGGCTAAAGAAAGGTTTCTCTTGGACAATAATACCACTTTCAGTTTGAACTACAGTGTTAGAGTGTGGACAAGACTGCTTTGCCACCCCAACTGTTTCCTTTTCTTTCTTTGATTCAGTGCATTGTATACATAACTTTCCTAGTCTATATTTTATTTGGTCATGCATGCAAACTTCATCATGAGGATTATGTGTGTGTGTGTGCAGATGGCACAAGGAAGGTGAGAGATTTTCTTAAGTGTGTTTAATTTGAAAGTAATTTATGAGACAACTGATGAATCTTTGTGTAACCAGTTTTGATCCTTCCTTGTTTTTCTCCAAGGACCACAAAGCTGATATAATTTTAAAGTAAAATGCAGATGAAGCTAGAAATCTGAAGGCTTATGGAGAGCTTCCAGAATATG
>NW_011409186.1:0-508 GCF_000754665.1 Bison bison bison | reverse complement strand
TTAGGTCCTTGCTGTTTTTGTCCTTTATTGTGCCCATATTTGGTTCCCTTTATCTTCCTCATCTATTTCCTTCATCCCCTACTCCTTTCTCTTCTGGAAACCACTTGTTTGTTTTCTGTGTATATAGCTCTCTTTTGTTGTATTTCTTCACTTGTTTTTAGATTCCACATATGAGTGAAATCATATGCTATTTTTCTTTCTCTGTCTTATTTATTTCACTTAACATAAAACCCTCCAGGTCAATCCATGTTGTCACAAATGGCAGAATGTCATTATTTTTTATGGCTGAGTACTATTCTGTCATAGGTATATACCACTCTTCTTTATCCATTCATCCATAGATGGGCATTTAAGTTGTTTCAATATCTTGGCTGTTTTAAATGACGTTACCATGAACATAAGGGTTGATATGTATTTTTTAATTAGTATTTTTGTGTGGTTTTTTTTGATAAATAGCTTGGACTGGAACTTCTGGATCATATAGTAATTCTATTTTTAATTTTTAAAG
>NW_011409185.1:0-515 GCF_000754665.1 Bison bison bison | reverse complement strand
ATGGCATCACTGACTCGATGGACGTGAGCTTGAGTGAACTCCGGGAGTTGGTGATGGACAGGGAGGCCTTGGGTGCTGCAATTCATGGGGTTGCAAAGAGTCGGACACAACTGAGCAACTGAACTGAACTGAACTGAATACTCCATTATGCATATGTGCCACAACTTCTTTATCCATTCATCTGTCAATGGACATCTAGGTTGCTTCCTTGTCCTAGCTATGGTAAATAATGCTTCAATAAACTGGGGTACACGTGTCTTTTTCAATCATGGTAGAACCATAATTTTGTTGTGATTGACAACATGCTGAGATTAAAAAGATCCTGATATCCCAACCTAGACAGCATATTAAAAAGAAGAGATGTTACTTTGCCAACAAGGTCTATATAGTCAAACCTATGATTTTTCCAGCAGTCATGTATGGATGTGAGAGTTTAACCATGAAGAAAGCTGAGCACCGAAGACTGATGCTTTTGAACTGTGGTGTTGGAGAAGACTCTCAAGAGCCTCTTGGAT
>NW_011409184.1:0-717 GCF_000754665.1 Bison bison bison | reverse complement strand
GTGTGTCGTCAGGTAACAATGGCCTCATAATATGAGACAAAGGAATTAACTTCCTTGGGACTTGGCAGGTGGCACTAGGCGTGAAGAACCTGCCTGCCAATGCATGAGAGAGTCAGGTTCAATCCCTGGATCAGAAAGATCCCCTGGAGGAGGCCCTGGCAACCCACTCCAGTATTCTTACCTGGAGAATCCCAGGGACAGAAGAGCCTTGTGGGCCACGGTCCATAGGATCGTAAAGAGTCAGAGACGAGGAAGTGACTTAGCATGCTCATGCGTGAACTTACTTAATAGATATAAAAGTATTCATCTTCATTACTTTTTGAGTGAACTTTGCTTGTCAGTATTTTTCAAGAAATCCTCTCATTTTATGTAAATATCAATTTTTTGGAGAACATTTTTCTGCTCTCCTTTTTAAAACATCTTTATTGAAATAGAATTGATATACATCAAATTGTATATGTTTAATGTGTACAATTTGATGAGTTTGGACATATGCAAACAATGATACTATCATCACCACAATCAAAGTAAGGACATATCCAACACCTCCTAAACTTTCCTTGTGTCCCTTTAGTTTTGTATTATGTTAGACTGTGTGTGTGTGTAGTGAGAACACAATATTAGATTAACTCTCAACAAATGTTGGGGCTACCCAGGTGGCTCGGTGGTAAAGTATTCACCTGCCAGTGCAGGAGATGCAGGAAATGGGGGTTTGAT
>NW_011409183.1:0-614 GCF_000754665.1 Bison bison bison | reverse complement strand
GAGTTTGGAAGTGAGGGGAAGGGAGACAGAACGTTTTGTAAGAGAAATGGAGAGTGGGGTGATAACATGAGCAATTGCTGGAACTTGGACATTTTATTTTTAGGAATATAGAGGAAAGAGAGCCAGAAGAAATATATAAACTGTGGTTGGAAGTTGGAAAGGTGTAACTAACAAGAGTCCAAGACCATAGAAAATAGCAGCGTCAAGGACCTAGATGGAGAAAAGCCTTAACAGAGACCATTTCTTCTTGGGAAATGAAAACGTGCAAGAAAGAAGTGAGAGTATAGAATTCTTATTTTTTTAATGAAACATTAAGTGAGGACAGCTGCAAAGGGTTCCTGGACCAAGTATCAGCGTGTGTGCGTGTGTGTGTGGGGGGGGGGCTTCAGTACAGCAACAAGCAATTTTGTGATGCCAACAGTATCCTAGAATTCAACTCAATTCTGACACTACCTTCCCAGAAATAGAGTCAGATTCCATAGGTGAAGGAATCTTATATAAGGCCACCCTTCATTTCCAACACCAGTGTCAAGCCCAAGTTGTTTCCCTGTGCTGCTGACTTACTGGCTGCAAACCAGAGGTTCTCACAGCCTCCTTCTTGGTTTTGATTAATT
>NW_011409182.1:0-527 GCF_000754665.1 Bison bison bison | reverse complement strand
TTAGGATCCTGAGGGCCAGTTGGGTTGGGTGCCCAGCTCCCTCAGCACTGACGGCTGAGCAGGGTCTCAGGACCCAACCCTGAGGGCGCTGCCAGCTGAGCTCTGACTCAGCCAGGACTAGACCCTGGAGGGTAAGTCCTGCCTCAGGACCTGCCCTTTCTTGTCAGAACAGAGACTAACACTCATGAGATATTTATGCAAAGTTACCTGACCTTGACCTGACCCCCAGAACAAGGGCTCTGACACCAAGATGTTTATAACTCACCACACCCCTCTTTCACCTTCCTAGGAAAGAGTTTTGATGAGAGCTTTCAGGGAGTTTAGGGTTTTTAAGGCATGAGCCACTCCTCTCCTTTCAGGGCCCTCAGTACACCTTTCTGGGCTCCATAGCCTGACCTTCTGTTTGATGTTTTTGGAAACAGGATAGGAAGATATTTTTGTTCCATATGAATTTGTTAAAAAAAGAGAGAGAGACTCACTGTCTTTGCCCAGTGACTCATGAACAAAGCAGCCCTGGTGACAAGGAT
>NW_011409181.1:0-540 GCF_000754665.1 Bison bison bison | reverse complement strand
GCCTTCTCCAGGGGATCTTCTTGACCCAGGGATTGAACCCACGTCTCTTGCGTCTCCTGCATTGCAAGCTGATTTCTTTGCCACTGAGCCACCAGGGGATCCCTTTTGAGGACTTAGGTGTCAGCAAACTTGATTTAGCTTAAACTTCAGGGGTCTTCACTTGCATAAACCCTTCCCAAGTCCCCTGAGGGGGGCAAGCCCTAATGATGCATTCACTTGGTGATGTGTTTCTTAATATTTGTAAACTATTTTAACTGGAATCAGTTAAGACCACTGTCACTTTCCTATCCAATCACCCTTCTGTCGTATGTTCCCTTGTGCCAGGTGGCTGAGGGGCCATGGCCATTTTCAAAATCCAACAAAAACTGAGTTGAAAATACATTTAGTTTGGGTTTAGTGGGATAGTTGTATGTGGGATCTTCCTGGACCAGGGATCAAAACTGTGTCCCCACAGTTGGCAGGTGGATTCTTATCACTGTACCACCAGGGAAGTCCACCGTGCCATTTTATATAAGGCAATTTAGCTTTGGCAGATACTCA
>NW_011409180.1:0-615 GCF_000754665.1 Bison bison bison | reverse complement strand
GAGTGCATTTACTTTTAACTGGGTTTGGCATTGTCCTTCAAGGTATATTGTTGCTAATATCATTGTTAAGTCCATGTCTGAGGAGGAAAGAGAGATAGGGCTTCCTCCTTTGCCATTATGCTGATAGTCCACATCATGTCTTTTAAATCTTTCAAAAATGTCAGGAAAGTGTTACCATATATATTTTCAGATAAGAAAACTGAGGCTTAACTCTCCTATCCAATAAGTCAGAATTCATACAGAGGTTTTTAAACATATGTTTTATGTACTAACCTACTCTGTTTACAGAGACTTACAGGGGCTTATATTCAGTATTATGTTCAAAATAGTGAGAAGGAAACCTAGCAAGAAGCCTAACCCAAGGTTCTGAGCAACCATAGCTCTGACCCCAAGATGGCAGTATTTGCATTGGCCTTGCCTGTGGGTATGATTGAGTATGAAGCAGCAAAATCTGGTCTTTGGCTCAATGGGGATGTAGTCTCTGATTGGCTAAGCATAATCCCTGAGAATCCTTTGTTAATGTAAAAAAATAAAAGGTATTGAAAAGACAAGTCAGTTTTGGGGGACAGCCCAGTGCAGAAGAATGGAGATGCATGTGAGATCCTCCCTGGTGGT
>NW_011409179.1:0-706 GCF_000754665.1 Bison bison bison | reverse complement strand
GTAAAAATTTTGAAAAGCACAAATACATGGCTAGTGAAAAGTAAATTCACTTTTGTCTCCTTTGCTACTCTTACACAGAAAGCGACTTCTGTTACCAACTTCTTGTATATCATCCAAAGATAGTTTATGCATATCCAAGCATGTGGTGTAAGGATATACATGCACATTTATATCTAATAAAAGTGGTAAAATACTGTATACATCTTTCTGTAACATGTATTCAAAAATCTTTTTACATTTTGTATATATAGGATTCACTTTTTTTTTTTAATTTGAAGTATGGTTGATTAACAATATTGTGTTAGTTTCAGTTGTACAAAATTGATTCTGTTATACATATACATGAATCTATTCTTTTTCAAAATTTTTCCCCAGCTAGGTTGTTGCATAATATTGAGCAGACCTCCCCTGTGCTATGCAATAGGTCTTCATTGTTTATCTATTTTAAATGTTATCGCTGTGTGCATGTCAATCTCAAACTCCCTACCTGTCCCTCAGCCCCACCTTCCCCCTTGGTAGCCATCAGCGCCTTCTCAAAGTCTGTGAATCTGTTTCTGTTTTGTAAGTAAGTGCATTTGTGTCATTTTTTAGGCATCGAATATATGCAGTTGTTGTTTAGTCGCTAAGTGACGTCCGACTCTTTCTGATCCCATGGACTGTAGCCCGCCAGGCTCTTCTGACCATGGGATTTCCCAGGCCAAAATAC
>NW_011409178.1:0-531 GCF_000754665.1 Bison bison bison | reverse complement strand
GGAAGTTTCATGAGCACCCGCCATAAGCCAAATGGAAAAAAATATGTTTCTATCCCATTACCCACTGGGGGTACTCAGATGGGGGTGGGATACTTTCCCAGTTACAGGCGACCCCTGAGCCTTATAAACACCTAGACCTCCTTTCCCAATTACGACCTCTCATGAAACCTCCCTCTGATAACCAACACCTTACCTGCCTTCTCAACTTTTCTAATTCTTCCAGTACACGCAACACACATCCCAGTGTTGGATATGCATGTCACAGTCTCCTTCACCATACATAGCAATTCCCTTACCCTCAACATGGCTGTCACAGGACAACTATACCTTCCCTTCCCAACAAAAAACCACACAACTTATTGGGCCAGTGTCTGACAATGTCCTACTCTCAGCCTCTTCAAACCCAACCTGTATCAACTACTCTAGTCCCAACTACACTGGTCTTAACAAACTCCGCTCCCTCCTCCTGTTCCACTTGGGTTCTCTGGAACAGTACAAATAATTGCACCAACCTGGGAATCTTCATTCTCT
>NW_011409177.1:0-539 GCF_000754665.1 Bison bison bison | reverse complement strand
TTAGGTAAATTGGCACCTCATAATTTTCATAATATTTGAAATTTTCACAACAATGTCTCCCTATAAAGTGCTTGGTAAATTGATAGAATTCTATTTTCTAATTTTTGAAAAAAAGAAATTTCATACTTAAGTGTGTGTGTGTATATATATACACACACATATACACACACACACACATCTAGAGAAGGAAATGACAACCCACTCTAGTATTCTTGCCTGGGAAATTCCATGGAGCCTGGTGGGCTACAGCCCATGGGTTGCAGGAGTTGGACATGATGAGTAACTAAACCACCACGACCATATATGTATGTGTGTATGTATGTATACATACACACATACAAGTTCCCATTAAAGATTATGGAATACAATTTGATAAGCCTCCACTGATGTTAATTTTGACATAGGAATAAATTTTAAATTATCAGTTATTTATTACGCTTTCTTTAATGAAATACCTAATATATTTTTTGTGTGTATGGAAGTATGTATAGGGAAGTGCATTTAAAATATGACCTAATTTTCAAAAAATTTATCAGAAC
>NW_011409176.1:0-512 GCF_000754665.1 Bison bison bison | reverse complement strand
CACTGTTGTTTGGAAACAAGAGGCAAGAACAAAGGCCCTCCACCAAGAGATGGCCCGGCTGGAGGATTCCTCGAAAGCAAGTCGAAGCCCTGGCCCCCGGCAACTCAGACTGCAACAACATCTGCAGATAAGGTCTTTAAAGGGGTAACTAAGCTAACATGAGGTCATTACATTAGGATGGAGCCCTAATCTAACAGGACTGGTGTTCTCATAAGGAGAGTAAGTGAAGACACAGACAGAGGATGGCCGTCTACAAGCCAAGGAGAGGCGCCTCAGAGGAAACCAACCCTGCCGACACCTTAACCCCTGATCTGCAGCCCCCAGAACTGTTAAGAGATTAAGCCCCCCTGGGCTGTGGTCCTCTGTTTGGGCAGCCTGAGCAGACTGATGCAAGTCCCTACTATCATGCAGGCAGGGCAGTCTTGGGGACAGGGCTGTAGCCGTGAACGAGACAAGGACCGGCTCTCGGGCACACACAGAGAGGCCAGCTGGGGAGGCCGGCCAAAATAACT
>NW_011409175.1:0-560 GCF_000754665.1 Bison bison bison | reverse complement strand
AGTCAAGTGAATCATTATTTCTTTAAAGCTGAGTCCAAGGTGTAGCCTGACTGAGACCTCTAGAGAAGAGAAATGGTGGCTCAGAAAAATTGAGAAGCTTACCTAAGGCTACACAGTTACTGTGATGCTGACCCTGCATCAGAGTGTGCTTTCCTGTTCTATGTCTATTACAAGACTGCCTCTTATTACTATCTTCTTTTCTACTGAAAAACACATTCAAAGAGAGAGAGGATGTTAGAATTTATACTTAGGTACAAATTTCAACAAGGCTAGTTCCTCCAGATATGTAACTTTCCTTATGTTAACACATAACCATTTAGCTGGAAGATGCAACTGAAGAAGTGCACGTGCAAGTTACCAGGTGATTTGGGTATGCCAGTCATGTTTCTTGTCAGTCAATGACTGAATTTCTTAAAATAGTTGTCTTCACAATGGTGTGTGTGTAACCTGGGGATCCATGAAGACCCTCAAAGGAGCAGGCACAGGTAGTTCTAAAAGGACTTTATTCCAAGGTCATCAACTTTCTTTTGTACTCTTCACTGTACCAGAAGCTGTTAGTT
>NW_011409174.1:0-503 GCF_000754665.1 Bison bison bison | reverse complement strand
GATTCTCCAGGCAAGAACACTGGAGTGGGTTGCCATTTCCTTTTCCAATGCATGAAAGTGAAAAGTGAAAGTGAAGACGCTCAGTCGTGTCTCACTCTTGGCAACCCCATGGACTGCAGCCTACCAGGCTCCTCCATCCATGGGATTTTCCAGGCAGGAGTGCTGGAGTGGGGTGCCATTGCCTTCATTGTGACAGAGTAGACAAGGACTTGACAGCCAGGCTTTAGAAAGTCAGACATCCAGCTGGCTGGTCTTCAAGGGCTAGGATCACGGGTTCCACGTTACCTGTGCTCTCTCTTGCTCTCATCTTTACTCTTAGTACTTGGTAGTTCAGCATCCCTGTCCCGATTCTCTTACCAGGCTGGAAACACTGAGACTGGCTGCTTATAAGCTGGTGTTTTCTCTGCTTTGCTGCCCTCAGAGGTGCAGAGGTGAGGTGCAGCTCAGTTTTGGTTGGAGAAGTCCCAGAGAATGACTGGCCCAAGTGGGATCTCTTGTCTGCT
>NW_011409173.1:0-506 GCF_000754665.1 Bison bison bison | reverse complement strand
GCTAGAGAAAGGTCCAAAACAGAGGAGACGGGCAAATAGGAAAGAACCCAAGGGCCCAGGTTATGGTGAGGTTGGCCCAGGTTGACGTTAAGCATGAGTGTGGACTGAGGGCCATATTAGGAAGAACTTGAAAACAAGCAGTTTCAACATTTGCTTTCCTTAGTGTCAAGCAGCCACGTGGGCCTTTTTTTCACCAGCAAAGTGACACATGCTCCTTGGGTGACCTCAATATGTAACACAAAGTGATGCTCTCTGTATTAAAACTACGTCCCCAAACATAGACCTGACAGAGTTTTTTACTAAGACATTTTTTATTTAAAAGTCATGGCATAATGCATTTGGTGGAGTGGAGTCACATGGTCAGAAGGCACCCTCACCACGATGTCTAGTCAAAGCTCATTGCGCTACCAAACGCAGAGACTAAGCATATGCTTTGGATATCAGCAAAGCAGGCGCATCGAAAGTAAGTGACAAAAACTCGACTTGGATTGATTACTCAAAATATT
>NW_011409172.1:0-800 GCF_000754665.1 Bison bison bison | reverse complement strand
TGTGTTTCCATATAAATTATGAAATTTTTGTTCTAGTTCTGTGAAAAATGCCAATGTTAATTTGATAGGGATTACATTGAATCTGTAGATTGGATTTGGTAGTAGTCATTTTCACAATATTGATTCTTCCTACCCAGGAACATGGAATATCTCTCCATCTGTTTGTAGCCTCTTTTATTTCTTTCATTACTGTCTTGTAATTTTCTCTGTACAGTTCTTTTTTCTCCTTGGGTAAGTTTATTCCAAGATATTTAATTCTTTTTGCTGCAATGGTGAGTGGGATTGATTACTTAATTTCTCTTTCTGAGTTTTCATTGTTAGTGTATAGAAATGCAAGTGATTTCTCTGTATTGATTTTGTATCCTATGACTTTGCTAAATTCACTGATTAGCTCTACCAATTTTATGATAGTATCTTTAGGGCTTTTTATGTACAGTGTCATGTCATCTACAAACAGTGAGAGCTTTGTTTCTTATTTTCCAAACTGAATTCATTTATTTCTTTTTCTTCTCTGATTGCTATAGCTAGACGTCCAGAACTATGTTGAATAATAGTGGTGAAAGTGGACACCCTTGTCTTGTTCCCAATCTTAGAGGGACTGCTTTCAGTTTTTCACCATTGAAAATAAAGTCTGCTGTAGGCTTATCATATATGACCTTTACTATGTTGAGTTATCTTCCTTCTATGTCCATTTTTTGAAGAGTTCTAATCATAAATTGTTGCTGAATTTTGTCAAAGGCTTTTTATTCATCTATTGAGATTCAGTTCAGTTCAGTCACTCAGTCGTGCCCGACTCTTTT
>NW_011409171.1:0-611 GCF_000754665.1 Bison bison bison | reverse complement strand
AGTTAATGCAGAAAATTTTAGTGGAATCTCTGTGCATATGATTTGCACTCTAGGACCGTTAATTGAAAGCAAGATTTATATTATTGAGATATCTCTTGACTCTTAAAACTTACAGTCTTTTCTTCTGAACTGATTTTTCTTCACAAGGAGGAATCATTATCTCCTGCCTAGGCAGTAAAAGGCTGGTCTGACACTTGAGTAAGAGAAGAGAGCTTGGGAGTCAGGGGTGATCTCACTGCTTAGTAAGTAAATTTGTATCACTGCTTAGTAAGTAAACTTGTATTTACGCTTCTTGTTTTCAGTACAGTATCTTATCCTCACACCCAGTGTCTTTAGTTCCTAAGTCAAATCTGTCACATTCAGTTTTTACCGGAGAGTAACTGCTTTTCTCTTGCCGGAATGAGTGTTCGTGGGAGAATTAGAAAGAAGTGTCCAGTGTGTAGTTGTTCCTTATGAGAAGTTTCATCATCCTCCTGATTTTAGCCCCACTCATTACTCTGCCTCATTCTGTGCCTTTCTGGGATTCTTTATTTGTGGATTACTTTCTTGTTGGCATTGTTCTCTTAACTACAGGTTGTTAAGTTTCCAGTCTATCTGTTCTGCTAAGTCAG
>NW_011409170.1:0-588 GCF_000754665.1 Bison bison bison | reverse complement strand
ATGGAGTAGAGAAATGGGCAGAGCTAGCGAGGGATGAGGAGTCAAGAGAGGGGTTCTTTTTAATGAGATGAGAGATGTTCTGCACACTTTTAGTTGATGGGAGTAAATTAGTGCAGAAAGAAAGGATGGTGCAGAAGAGGGAAGAGATCAGTCCAGCCTCAGAGAAGTTAAGGAGGAAGAGGACCCAGTATACAAATTGGGGGAACAAGGGGTTGGTAGGAGCCGTGCTACTGCATGAAAAGCAGAGGATGTGGGTCCAGATGTAGGAAACTCAATATATTTGGTATAATTTAATTTTGCAGGTAAGAAAAAAATAGTAGTACATAACTTCCCAAGAACCAGGAAGCCAAGATAGTTAATTAAATTTCTGTCTAAAAATTATGACATGTTAAATGTTAGCCTAAATGGGACATAGTATATTACTTAAAAATAATACTATTATGTATGTAAAGTAATTTGTTTCCTAGTAAGTATAAGAATAAAGTGGTATAAAAGAGTTTGAATATAGAAAGTAGCTGATTTTTACATATCAAATAATATAACAGCAATTATATTGGAATCCATGTAAAGGAAATTTTAACACAACTG
>NW_011409169.1:0-532 GCF_000754665.1 Bison bison bison | reverse complement strand
TAAGAATTGGGTACACATCACTAGAAAACATCTTGAAAGAAGTTTGATACATTAAATACCTTAATGGGGTATTTGTCATCATTCTTTAAACATACCCCCTTCTCTACCATCCCTCAACTAATATGTCCTGTAACTGAAAATAGGGATAATTGCCATGAACTGTAAGGACAAAAGGAAGCTGCTTCCAGATGGTAAACAGCGTCCCCTTGTGGCATTTTAAATTGTCCTCACTGAGAACCACTCTGAGGAATATTAAACTCAGATTGACAGTTCTGCAACTACAGACATAAATGATATTACATCTCATAATAATAGGATATGTTGATATTAACATATAATTAATAGTTTATATTAATAAATTATAATTTATAACAATTAATGTAATAAATGATATTTACCTCATATTTTTCTAACCAGCTGAGCTAACAGACCAACTGCCATTGTACTTTTCAGTAACTTTTTTTTTTTTTGCTATCATGCACAGCTTGTAGGATCTCAGTTCCCTGATGAGGAATGGAACCCGGGCCATGGC
>NW_011409168.1:0-539 GCF_000754665.1 Bison bison bison | reverse complement strand
CTATGCCTCACCTCTTCACCTCTCTACCTTTACTTCTAGTCCTTTTCTAAGCACACAGACTTATCTGGTTTATTGAAAGAGTTTTGAAACTTTTTTCCAATAGGGAGACTCAAACTGAGGATCCTAGTAGAATCTTTTTATTCCCAATGTGCTTATTTATAATTTTTACAGTGTTGTAATCGTTTCAGCCATACAACAATGTGAATCAGCCTTGATTATGTCTATATTCCCTCCCTCCCTAGCCTCCCTCCTCTCCCTCCCATCCCATCCCTCCAGGTCATCATGAAAGAGTTTTGAATTTTGAGCTTGAGAAAGTAACTCATTCTCTCAGAGCTTTGGTGTTCTTTACTGCAAAACTGTGGTATTGCTTAGGACACTTTTTATTATAGATATTAGAAACTCCCAATCAAAATGGCTAATTAATGAGGATATATTAAAATAATAAGTCTGGAGTGAAGATGGCGTCAGGCAGTGGGACAAAAAACTTGGACTTTCGCCGAAAGTGGGACAAAGATGAATATGAGAAGCTTGCCGAGAAG
>NW_011409167.1:0-530 GCF_000754665.1 Bison bison bison | reverse complement strand
CTGAAGGAATTCCTTCTGACATATTAATAGCTCTCACCAAGACAATTAGGTCATGGCTGAATCAAGTCAGAAGCACTTTCATATCTGGAATATATTGAATTTTTTAAAGAATTTTTCAGTCATGCATTTTGCAGAACACGTTCAAATGCAAAGCATGACTCTCTCCTTAGAAACTGGGTTCTTTTGGACCTTTCAGAGAGTCAGGGGCCAGAGACAATTTCTATTCTATTGCATCTCTGTGAAGCACTTCAGATGGGAAATAATATGGCCATGGGTGTTTCAGGGAATAATTCAAGTGACAATGTAGAAATAATGAGGTTCTGAACTAGGGCAGTATCCATGGGAATGGCAAAGAGGGAATGAGTCAAGAAATCCTGAAGATGCAAAATGAACGTGGTTTCTTAACTAACTACATGCAGGATCTAAAGTGTGATACAAAAGAACTTATTAAAAAAAAAAAGAGAGACATTGGAAACAAACTTATGGTTACCAAAGTGGAAAGGAGGTTGAGGAAGGATAAATTAGGAGTG
>NW_011409166.1:0-616 GCF_000754665.1 Bison bison bison | reverse complement strand
TATAAAAATAAGAAAATCATTATTTAATCTCAGAGGTTTGTTGTTTCTTCTTATCTTTTTTTTTTTTTTAATTTCACATCAATGAAATAGATGCAAAGGTTATTACTGAAAAAGTGTCATATGTGGTTTTATTTGCCAACATCTTAGGAGGCAGTAATAAGAAATTCACTTTCTGGCAGCTGGACACAGACTTTTGGCATCTTAACTGTCATGCCCAAGGAAGGAAAAAATTAATGAAAAGTCTTGTGAGAATTAGAATGGGTTTCAGTAGAATGTATCCAAAGTGTGGCAACAATATTGTTCACTAAACCTAATGAAGTCAAGACCTCAAGATTATCTGATTGGCCCCAAAATAGAACAGAGTTCTCACTTTCTCCCTCCCTCCTCTCTTCTCTCTCTCTCTCTCTCTCTCACACACACACACATACACACTCACACACATATCTGACCTAGTGGCTGGAGACATCTGAGCTGTAGAAATTTCACTGAATAACCACAGTTATTCCCTCCTCTGACATCTTAACACATTTTCCCTCATTTGCCACTCGACCACACCACTCCCTGCAAATTTGAAGAGTCATTGCACCCAGTGCGCTTCACGGACTCTCCTCCCTAA
>NW_011409165.1:0-555 GCF_000754665.1 Bison bison bison | reverse complement strand
TCGAAACAATAAGATACCAATTCACACCTACTTGAAAGGCTGTAATCAAAGAGATAGCTAATGGAAAATGTTCATAAGGAGATGGAGAAATCAGAACCCTTATAAACCACTGATGGGAATAGAAAATAGTGTGGTTACTTTGGAAAAAATTCCACAAAATTTAAACATGGAGCAATTCCACTTCTGAATACACCCACCAAGAAAAATGAAAACATATATCCACAGAAAAATGTGAATATTTATAGCAGTATTATTTACAATAGCCAAAAGATGGAAATGACCCAAATGTCCATTAAATAATGAATAGATAAACAAAATGTGATATATCTATACCATGGAACATAAAGAATATTCAGTTCAGTTCGGTTCAGTCGCTCAGTCGTGTCTGACTCTTTGTGACCGCATAAATCGCAGCACGCCAGGCCTCCCTGTCCATCACCAACTCCTGGAGTTTACTCAGACTCACGTCCATCGAGTCAGTGATGCCATCCAGCCATCTCATCCTCTGTTGTCCCCTCCTCCTCCTGCCCCCCAATCCCTTCCAGCATCAGAGTC
>NW_011409164.1:0-546 GCF_000754665.1 Bison bison bison | reverse complement strand
TTGTTGTTCAGCCACTAAGTCATGTCAGACTCTTTGTGACTCCATGGACTGCAACACGCAAGATTTCTTAGTCCTTCACTTATTATGGTATTTGTATCATAATTAAATCCATTTGTGAGTGAGTACCTGGCATCACTTATTTCTCATTGAAAATATTTCCTATATAACACAGTCTGCTGGATGTAAGAGTGTAATTAAATAAGTCTTGATCTTACTTTTAAATCTAAAACCATCACTGTGTGACACTGCTATTGTTGTTCAGTCACTAAGTCATGTCCAGTTCTTCACAACCCCATGGACTGCAGTATGCCCAACCTCCCTGTCCTTCATTATTTCCTGGAGTTTGCTCAAATTCATGTCCATTGAGTCAGTGATGCTAACTACCTCTAACTACCTCATCATTTCCTGCCCTCTTCTTTTGTCTTCAATCTTTACCAGCATCAGGGACTTTTCCAATGAGTCTGATCTTCAAAAGAGGTGGCTAAAATATTGACACTTCAACTTCAGTCATTCCAATGAGTATTTGACATTGATTTCCTTTAAGAG
>NW_011409163.1:0-663 GCF_000754665.1 Bison bison bison | reverse complement strand
TCCCACAGTTCCCTTTTGGTAAAAACATAAGTTTGTTTTCTATATCTGTAAGTCTGTTTCTGTTTTGTAAATAAGTTCATTGTATCATTTATTTAAATTAAATTTCACATATCAAAGGTCTTTTCTTAGTTAAAAAAAGAAAAACTAAACATTTGTAAATCCTTTTTCTTTATATCCATGCCATAAAAAAATTTTTTTATCAAGGTAGTATGAATATCTCTTCATGACCAGAAGAAAGATCCATATAAGGATGTGCTTAAAAAGGCAAAACTTTTCCAGAGATCAGTATTTCAAGACAGGGTAGAGAAACATTCTCTTTTCTAGTCAAAATAATTTAATTTGAATCCAGATTTCTTTTATTTTGTTTATTTGCTAGTTTGCTATTCCTAAGGCCTTGCTTTGGCTTAATTTTCATTCTAAACTATGAAAGAGTCCAGGGTTTTGTAAATTTGTCCTGCAATCTATGACAGAGCTGAGAGTCATGTTAAAATGGTCTCCATCTTAGATAAAAATCCAATCTCCCCAAATAAGAACTTCAAATCTTCCATTTAAGAGAGTCACCTAACCCCAGTGCCAGATCTGACCTGATTCGTGAGCAGTCTCAATGTAGTTTTCAATTCCAGATGTCTTGCTCAGTAGCAAAAAGAAGATATCATCCAGTTG
>NW_011409162.1:0-543 GCF_000754665.1 Bison bison bison | reverse complement strand
TTTCTAGGCTAACTGTGCTGTAGAGGGAGGTCATAGGAAACACATGTCCCAAGTCCCTTTCTTTGTGCCAAAGTCCCAGTTGGGAGAGACATTTTGTGTAGGCTTAGAGAAAATTGAAACAAACTACATTTCCTTCTGTTCTGCTTTGAATGTACAATTTCTCCCAAGAGAACCTTGGAAAGAACTTTCTGGAATGATTGAGTCAAACCCAATATGAAGGACGACAGCCTTAGAGAGTAGCTCAGAGAGATGACTAGAAAAATAAAGCTCTTGCTCCCCCCACAGCCTGTGCTGGGCATGTGGAGACAGAGAAGCTTCTGGGTGGCTTGAGGATGGAATAAAAAGACCTTGGGGAAACAAGTGTCTGATAAGACCTGGAAATTAGGCCCACATGACACAGAAAAGTTATCATTGACAGCAAAGAGCCAGGGCCACAGCCCTAGCAATGAGTGTGAAGTCAAACCAAACCAACCTCCCCATGTCACAGACCCAAGAGGATCCAGAAGAAACTACGTGAATCCAAAGTCTTCTCTCTCCATCACG
>NW_011409161.1:0-532 GCF_000754665.1 Bison bison bison | reverse complement strand
AGAGCCTAATATATGCCTTGACAGGTAGTAGGCTACCAGGAAGTGAGGTGTACTTTCTGATATCTGTGTATCATCCCATGCTATAAAATAAAAAAATATTTTGACACTATAAAGCATAGTTTCTTTGTGAGAGTATGATATATCCCCCTTTTTCTTCTCCCTTATAAAAGTTTGTAATTTGTCATTATTTATCATCTTTATTTCAATTAAGGTTATGTCCCCCTTTCTTATATAAGATTGGAATGTTTACTTGTTGTATTATATAATTTTCTATTGCTGTTGTAACAGATTACCACAAACTTGGTGGCTTGAAACAAGAAAAGATTGCTTATCTTGTGGTTCTATAAGTTAGACATCTGACACAGTTCTCTCTGGGCTAAATTCAGGTTTTTGACAGGACGGTGGTGTTTTCTGGAGGCTGCAGTGGTGAATCATTTCCTTGCTTTTTCCAGCTTTTGAGGTTGCCAGCACTCCTTTACTCCTCCGTCTTCACAGCTAGTGAAGGTGAGCCTTGTCCGTCTCATATCACTCT
>NW_011409160.1:0-546 GCF_000754665.1 Bison bison bison | reverse complement strand
CATCTTCCTAAAACTGTAAGTTCACTTTCACAGCGATGAGACAGGCTCCTGTTTCCAAAAGGCACCTTTCTAGCTAGAGACCCTAAAAAATTGCCAAGCTCACAGGTTGGAGTGCTGCTTGTGGGGAAATGAAGCCTGCTATACCAGAAAGCAGACCTAACTTGTTTAGGTCCTTGCAGGAAATCTAGCCTGCTTCATTGCCTTTCTCTTCTTTTGGCTGTGCTTTGAGGCTTATGGAATCTTGGTTCCCCAATCAGGGACTGAGCCCCGGCCCTTGGCAGTGAAAGCGCCGAGTCCTAACCACTGGACCACCAAGGAACTCCCCTCATTGCTTTCTGAGCTGGCCAAGGTCAAGATGATAGTTTTACTTGCCCTGCTTAAAATGCTCATTAGCAGCAAGTTCTTCATTACGTCTAATCTATATCTCTCTTGCTTTAATACAAGTTTCCTTTTTCCTCTCTATCCAGCATCAACAGAGATTAATTAGCTCCTATGTTCTGTACAGTACGTTCCTTGATACTCTTTGCTGCTGCTGCTGCTGCTAAG
>NW_011409159.1:0-500 GCF_000754665.1 Bison bison bison | reverse complement strand
AGAGAAAGAGAATGAGCTTCATGACATAATACTTAGGAGGAAAGTTTGCGTTTGTGTGTGTGTGTGTGTTTTAATACCAATGATAAGTGTTAAGTAATTACTGCTATGTGTCTGTGTATTTAGTTCCTCAGTCATGTCTGACTCTTTGAGGCCCTATGGACTGTAACCCGCCAGGCTCCTCTGTCCATGGAACTTTTGAGGCAAGAATACTGGAGCAGGTTGCCAGTTCCTCCTCCGGAGGATCTTCCTGACCCAGGGATCAAACCCCAGTCTTTTGGTCTCCTGCATTGGAGTGGTCTTCTCAGCAGTACCATCTGGGAAGCCCACTGCTATGAATAAAGCCCTGTAATTATTTTTCTCCCTTGCCAACTTAAGGGTATTCGAAAAGATTCAGTGAATAAATAGGAGAGGTTGAAAGGTTAGGATCCCTTTCCATTATAAATTTCCATTATATATTGAAGACATGCACAAGCTACAGAGGAGGTGCACGCTTGAGTCTG